>NW_015626394.1:834340-901611 GCF_001515625.1 Sinocyclocheilus rhinocerous
CTATATATATATATATATACATATATATATCTTAAATATATGCTGACATACCAAGCCTTTTCATTGAAAAAAAAAACCTAAAATCCAGAAAAGTTTATCAATAATTTTTTTAAATGGCAAATTATATTATCAACATAATTTGAGTACAAAGTGAAAACGTTATTTCCAAATTTACCTGAAGTAACTCCCAGATTTTAATGATATGTATATTGCTGTTAAAGATATGCTCGCGTACCAAGCCTTTTCATTGAAAAAGATCTACAGAGTCCAAAAATCTGAGCGCATTACTGAAAATTTTCCTAATTTGCATTTTATTAATTAAATTATTATTGCAAACTATATATATATATATATATATATATATATATATATATATATATAACATATTCAGAAAAGTTTTATTTTTTTAATTGAAAATGATATTATCAACATAATTTGAGTGAAAATTTTAATTGAATTTTTTTCTATATACTTTTTTTTTTCTCTGAAAATGTTATTTCTGATTTACCTGAAGTAACTCACATATTTTAAATGCCTTTCAAAAGGCATATGGACTCCACTGTACGCATGAAAAGAAATCAAGAATAAGCAAAAGCTCATAGTTAAAAGGTCAAACTAAATCCCCACATTCACTCCTGTGTGCCTGCCCAGATAATATATGTTGGGTCAAGTGCGGCTGCTCTGTGTAAGTCGGGTTTGAAAGTAGTATCTCTGCTATTGAACACGCATAAAGCCGGACTACGCAATGAGGCGCTCCATCCCTGCAAGGCTTGGTGCCCTTCTATGCAACTGACCTGGTGGTTTGATATGTGATGTAGACTGTAATCACTGCCTTTTAGACACTGTGAATTTTTGGTACTCTATATTTTTGTATATTGTACATTGTAAAAGATAATAAACCTTGATGCCAACCTAGTCGTAACTTAAGCTGTTTCGTCCTTTCCCAACTACTCCCACACTACATCAATCTAGGTCACCCCACTGTCTCCCGCAGAGTGAAAGGTAAGCGTTTTCAAATTGTCATGTTTTTCAATCTAATGTCAGGATGGCTATCATACACTCCCATTTGTATGTGTAGGGATTTGTTTGGCAGGCTGAGGGAAATTGGACCTAAATGCTGACAACACGCGCGCACCGTTTTCCCTTCACACAATCCCTCCTCTGAGAGAAAAATGAATGTTGGTCTTTGACATGATACAGTGTTTGCCCTTTTCACTCAAGACCTGATGGCATAAATATTGAAGTTGGCATGGCTATACATGATTTACCCAGTGAGCGTGAGGAGCTTATTCACTGCAAGTCTATCTCATTTTTAAAGAAGACGGTCTAGAGCTGATAAGAACTGGCTTTAAAGTCTCTTTTTAAATGGGTGTTTAGATGATCAATAATTTTAACGTATTGCATTTGCTCCATTCAGTCAAAGGAATAGTTCACCCAAAAACAAATTCTGTCATTTTCTGTTCACCCTCATGTTGTTTCAAACCTGACTTACTTTCTTCTCTGGAACACAAAAGTAGTACTATTTTAATTGCAGTACAGGCTGCTCTTTTCCATGAAGTTACAATGAACTGGATCTTTGAAGTTGATTACAAAAAAAACATAAGAAAAGTGTAGTGCTTCCAACTAATGTGCTATATTCTTAGCCTTTTTGTAAGAAAATCAAATTTAAGCTGTAACTCACTGAAAATATTAACCTCCAGTTCCACTGTGATTGGATCGAGTTGAATGCAATCAGATCATCTAAACACCCATTTAAAAAGAGACTTTAAAGCCAGTTCTTATCAGCTCTAGACCGTTTTCTTTAAAAATTAGATATATTTGCAGTGAATAAGCTCCTCACGCTCACTGGGTAAATCATGTATAGCCATGCCAACTTCAATATTTATGCCATCAGGTCTTGAGTGAAAAGGGCAAACACTGTATCATGTCAAAGACCAACATCCATTTTTCTCTCAGAGGAGGGATTGTGTGAAGGGAAAACGGTGCGCGTGTGTTGTCAGCATTTAGGTCCAATTTCCCTCAGTCCAGTTTGTGAATGAATCATTTTTAGGTTTTGTGAACTGGATCAAACTATTCATTGAAAAGACCTGACTCAAAAGAAAATGTAATTCAATAATTAAACATTGCTTCCCTTTCATGGGAACTTCGAACTGCGTCCTCTAGGGGTCGCTATGGGGAACGCCTCGTCGTGACCCGTGTCTGAAGCATACATTGAAAAAACACCAACTCGTTGGCCGGCGACAGCCATGACGTCACTACCGGTGCGACTACAGTATAAATAGACGCCGGGAGCACACACCTGTATGGTAAGGGTTACGCATTATTGATCTCGTTCCCTTTCTCTGAGTTGGTTTAGACCCCGGTACCTTGGGCTCCACTCAACTAGTGTGTCTCTGTCGACACACTGGAAGCATCGCTCCCCTCACCATTGAGGGTTATTGTGAGTAAGGTGCTTTCTTTTGAGCGTTAATCCTCTCTGCGGAGTTGGATTCCTCGCTCCATGGGCTGTCCTCGTGGTAGTATTGAGCAGTGCTCCCCTCTTATCAAAGGGTTACCTGGAATGAGCAACATTATTCCTCTGAATTCGGAGTTCTCCTCTCACATGAGAAGTTTGAGTTCTCTGTTTCTCCAGAGCACCTGGAACCAGCAGCATCAGGTGAATTAGGCCCTTCATCTGCCTCCCTGATGCGCTGAGTGTTGGCTAGCTTGCAGTATGCTTACCCTTCTGATTTTACAAGTGCCCAGGAACGGGGTGATGTGAAGATTTTCAGTGAACAATGACTTCTGGTCAACACAGAGCTATTATGTGCCTACAGAAGTGGTATGAACCACTTTTATGATGCTTTTGCATCCTTTTTGAAGTTTGAAAGCTCCATTCCCCAATTGGTCAAGTGACCAATTCCAGTCCATTACTAAGAAAAATCCATTAAAAAGTTTTGCTTTCATGTTTTGAATGACATTAGGGCCCATAAATGGTGACAGCATTCATTATTGGGTGAACTATGTGTGTTCTGAGAGACTGAGATGTTTTTCCAAGCTCAGAGTAAATTATGTCATCTTCCCCTCATAAACAATACATAAACCTACTGTTCCTCAGCATAAAAGCCAAACTTATCTAAATCTAGCCCTCTCAGTCCAGCAGGGCAACGCTTTGAGACGGAGGGTGAAGGCCAGACCCCGTTGCGCTTCAGCGGGAGGGCCTGGTCGCTGCACAGCACTGCAATCATTTCAAAGTGGGTTTTATTGACAAGCACAAGGCTCCATCCATCACCCGCTATCTGCTGACAGACTGCCACTGACAGATGACCACCACGGTCCTCTCCTGAGTGGCCAGTTGGCGTAATGCCAGGAAAGCACAGTATGCTGACGGTAGAGGCCGAATCTGCGGCCCATCAGGGAAGAGCAGTGGCAAGGAGTGAGACAGATGCTTTTGTGGGTGGTTCTGCAAACCTCGTGGAATCAATTTGTGCTGCTGTCAGCACAGAGTCTGGGGCTGCGTTTACACTTGGCATTAACATGCGACCTGTATCCGGATGTACGCCGCCCCCTTTCTCCCGAACTGTCAGAAGAACAGAGCGCTAGTGATACTTGTACATTTATTTTGATTTGTAAAATGTCCCGCGACTGAAAATAGTTTTCAAAAGAAAACCTACCACTTCAGGTCGACTTTGCACCGCGGACTTATTTAAATATTGCGCGGGAAATACAGATCCGATCGGTTATCCAGATCGAGAAGTCAGCTGATGTTGCCAAGTGTAAACTTAAAAAAGCATCATATGACCCCTTTAACACACCTGGTATGAAGGGTAATCCTCTCATAGTCTCACATGGAGTCTGAAAGTTGACGAAAAAGGTGATTACAAATCCATTGTCATTGTCTTGGAAATGTAAACTTTGGATTCATGTTGGTTTCATATTTGGGAAGAAAAAAATTAGACAAACATTTTAAAACAAGTAAATGTCAAATGAAGTCCTACACATCAGGGGTGTCAAACTCAATTCCTGGAGGGCCGGAGCCCTGCAGAGTTTTGCTCCAACACGCATACCATGTAGTTTTCAAATAAGCCTGAAGGACTTGATTAGTTGGATCAGGTGTGTTTGATTAGGGTTCAATCTAAACTCTACAGGGCTCCTGCCTTCGAGGAATTGAGTTCAACACCCCTGCTCTACAGGGTCTTCTCTGTGATAATTTCCTGTTTTTTGGTTTTATTGTCATTACCGCAAATTTAAAAAAAAATATTAATAGTTTAAAACAGATCTATATAATAAGGTTATATAAAATTGTATATAAATATTATAATGTAAATATATTTATATAAGTATTATATCATATGAGTTAATGCATAAACTTACATTAACAATGAGCAATCCATTTGTTACAGTATTTAATAGTTATTTTTAGTTCAATTAAATTCACATTTATTTGTATTGTGCTTTTCACGAGACATATCGTTTGAAATAGCTATACAGAAAATTATGTTCATGTTAGTTCAGCTCAGAAATTAGCTCAGAAAATTAACATTAAAATTCATAAATGCTTTAGAAGTATTTTTTTATTGTTAGTTCATAATGGAGTTCACTAATGTTAACAAATGTAACCTTACTGTAAAGTGTTACCAAATCTTTTTCTTTTCTTTTTTTCAGCCTTTAATTAAACACTTTGTTTCAGTTTCGGGGTGGTTATACCACATTGACTTCATGGCCAACAAAAATTATCAAAATTAATTTTAAATTATAAATTGGAAACATTAAAGAAGAGGCGTAGTCATGTAATTTCTTAATTTAATTTGATTTATTTTTAATAAATTAGAGAATGTATACAGCCTAACTGACACTTTATAATGCATTTATTGGACTAGAAAAAGTTGGAGTTAATCAGTCAGGTGAAATCAGATTAGGCTACTTAATCCAGAAATTGGTTTGCACCTGGACTCACATCTATGCCCTACCGTTATTGTCACTGTATAACCAATGATCTCTATAAAGAACACAGTGGGGTGCATCAGATAAAAATCATTCTTTCATGATGTTTGAGAACAAAGCTGAAATTGTTTTAGTGTTTGGGCTCCACAGGGAGACCGGGAGAGTCTGTTTGCATGCTTACAAGATGAGCAAACCAGACAGTTCGAGTGGGTCTCAGAACCATAAACAGCTCCTTTACACACAGAATATCGCCTTTATTCTCTGAGGAAAAGAGTCGCTCTGTGCTGTGAAATAACAGATGCTTTGAAATGATTGATATCATCTGCAACCAGATGTCATTGATCGGATCTCTTCCATAAAGCTAGGAAGGAACCAACACTAGGATTTCACAAAACCTGTCATATTTCACACTGACATTGAAAGAATAAAAGGACCTTTAAAAAATGTAGGACCTTATTTCAGGATCTTACTTTTTTATTTTATTTAAAAAATGTGGTTTTTAAATTAAAATAAATTAATTAATAAAAAATGTGAATTAATGTGAACATATGATTTCAAGAAAATACACAATCGATTAACAACCTCGGAGCTCACAACAGGTCGATTTTCCTAAAATGAATGGTGTTTTTATTTCCGAAACCTGACTGTTGCGTGAGGATTTTACACAACACCGTTTTCAACTAAAAACAGAACACTTTTTAAGCGTTTTGGCCATTTATTTACACAACAACAGCATTTTGGGGGCCTGCGAATGCAAATGTTTGAAAACGTGTTGCAAAGTGCAAGTTTTTGAGATCGTCTCCGTGTACAAAAATGCGAATTTGTGAAAACAGTGATGTCATGTGCGAGCGTATTACGTGTGTTTGCATAGACTTTTCTTCACCGTTCTATTTCTTTATGCTTTATTAAAAGCAAGTTCTTGCTCTGGGCACTGTATAGCCTTACAATTTATTTATTTTTTGGAATAGCAAGCACAGATGAGTCATGCATAATGAAGAAAATGTGCTGAAGTCTTTTCCATAGTCAAACACAAGGATCACCTCATGCAGTGTTCACAACTTTTTGCTCCTACTGACTTTTCTCAAAGTAATTTATGACCTTTTTTTTGGGGGATGTGACATTAAAGAATGGGTGGGTGGCCATAATTGGTCAGTGATAAAGGGTCCCTTTGCCTTCAGAGTATTCACATTAATGAAAGCAGGAGTAGGCCAAATGATGTTAAATTACTTCACTAAGCCAATACGGTTTGGAGCTAAATGGAGCTTCTAATATATATTCTGCACAGAGAAAAAGAAAAGAACAAAAATCAGATGGATATTAAAAATAAATAAATCCTTTGTTTGACCCGTCCTCAGGTTATAACAATGCCAGTCACTTTTTAAAGTATCTTCACTAAATGAAGCAATGGGGGAAGTCGTGACCTAATGGTTAGAGAGTCAGACTCATAACTCAAAGGTTGCGAGTTTGAGTCTCAGGTCCGGCAGGGATTGTAGGTGGGGGGAGTGAATGTACAGCGCTCTCTTCCACCTTCAATACCATGACTGAGGTGCCCTTGAGCATGGCACCGAACCCCCAACTGCTCCCCGGGCGCCGCAGCATAAATGGCTGCCCACTGCTCCAGGTGTGTGTTCACGGTGTGTGTGTGTTCACTGCTGTGTGTGTGCACTTAGGATGGGTTAAATGCAGAGCACTAATTCCTAGTATGGGTAACCATACTTGGCCACATGTCACGTCACACTTTTTCACTCACTGTCTTTGTACAAGTAGCTTCAGAAAATGTGCCGCCACTTTCATGCATATAGGATGCTGTGCTATAACATGAATTTAGTTTGAAGGGGTTGCACATAAATCTCTAACCATGTAATTTAAAGTAATGTAGAACAAAAAAATGAACCGTTTTTAATTTCTGTATTCAGACACTAAAACCACCCATTCATTCTCACTTGCTGTTGAAGCAGTGTGGCGGTCTGGCCTGGTAACTGAAAGCTTTCAGGGTTGCGAGTCATGTACAGTAAGTCATTTTGAATAATGAGCTACATGATTAATTAGTACGTAGCAGCTCAGAGGTGCTGGAACCTGACAGGTGAGCACCTGCGGCAACTGTTGTGGCAGCAATGCTATGCAATTCGGCGCCTACTGGCTGCAAGGACAGGTTAATAGAGCTACTGACCTCTGACATCGGCCATTTCCATTCAGCACTCTCATGATTGAACAGATCAAAGTCATAACTCCTGACCTCTCTGGCTCCATCGAGCCCATGTAACAGCACAAGTCGTCTTTGTGCTAGCAGCTCTCTCATGTTTATGAGCGAACAAAACAATAATCCAGATGCCATTAGTCACCCTTTACACATAAAGACATAGATTAGTCGTGTACATTTTGTCAGCATGTGTTTAACGGGAACCAGTTGAACTACTGGAACATTAGTTGGACAAAAATAATGTGAACACTCATTATTATTATTATTATAGGGGCTAATATCATTTGTGTAGGCTACAGTGAATAACCTGCTGCGATTATCTTTTATTTATTTTTTCATTGTCTATATTTCCTGGACAGCTGGAGCATCAAGATGAACTTCAACATCTGCCCTGGCCAGACAAATCATCTGACTTGAATATTATAAATCATAGCCATATAAGCCAGTTTTGCAGAGAAGAGTGAGAAACCCTCTTCCAACATCTCCGAAGCAACTGGCAGATGATCTGATAGACAACATTCTACTGGAGACTATTCACAAGTTGTATGAATCTCTTCTAAGAAGGTAGGAAGCTGTATTAAAGCCAAATGGTGGTGAAATACTTCCCAGGTCTTCACATTATTTTGTCCAACCCCTGTATAATGGTCTTAAAACAATACATATTTAGTTTGGTTTATGCCATTGTAGTCGGTATGTGCTAGGCAGCTTCCTTCATTAGCAGAGCATGGCTGTCGGAGCAGAGGTGTTGTGGGATTAAAGTGAGATGAGTGCCTCATCAAAGAGACCGTCTCTCTCCTGACTGCTGCGTTTCCGCTTGCCTGGATCTCTTAATTACTTGAAATCTCAAGACATGCTGCTTTGGTTTAGCCACGTCTCCGCACATTAGAGCCGCACAACTGAATCCAAACATGCCGTCTGCTCGTTCCATCTTCCGTCTGTTCTTGGAACGAAAGCGACTCACCTTGATGAGATTCAGCCAAGTAGAGTCCCCATCCAAACATGCTCACTGATTATCATCAAGCTCCATTATGTTTTGTTGGACTTTGTTATTGATTTGCTCAAAGTATGCCTACCTTCTTATTCAGCAGGCTATCACAGTCAGGGCTGGAGCGAGATCATGGCTGCTAATGCCTCTGTGACCATGTTGCGCACATCCCTGCCAGCCATCTGGTGCTTACTGCAGTCATGTATCCTTAAAGAAACTGCAATGCACAGAGACAGCTTATACATCGCTACAGCTTATCAAAAATAGTCATTTGCAAACTTGGATAAGGGAATTACATTTTTGGTTAAGAGCACTGTAAAAATGGACACATTCAAAAATATATACATATATATTTATTTGATAAGCAAATTTACTGAGCATGAACATGAATCTTACCTTTGTTATCTTAAATTGTTAAATCAAACAAACGTATAAACAAACAAACAAAAAACTATAACGTAGACAAACTATAAACAAACGTTGCAAGAATATTACAGTCATATTAAACCCAATGTCCCCTCAGGTTATTTTCACTACAAAAAGAAACTAAAACTATTAGAAATAATTTTTTGTTAATTAAAATAAAGCAATAAAAGAAAAAAATATATATTTCAGGAAAAAATGAAAATGTGAAATTTTGCTTGTTGAAGTTGAAGTAAAAAATGCTAAAACTAAAAGCAAATTAAGAGTATTAAATGCTCTTATAGTACATAAATACTAAAATAACATTGCGTTTTTATTAAACAAGAGAGTCCTCAATGTTATTTGAAAGACGTGAAAGTAGGGGATACTGTATTTCATTTAAAATACAATATATTAAATTATGAAAAGTTTATTATTTCACATTTTATTATTGACATGTTCTTAACAAAGGATTATATTTAATAAGCTAGCAGGCTAACAGGCTAGTGGTATGCTAAGCAGTTAAAGAATAAGAAATGTTTAATTTCCCAATCTATAGCTATTTATATTATAATTAACATAAAAATTGTGGCCTAATTTGTGCAAAAGGATCCAATGGTCACGACACCGGATTCATTTTTATATAGCGTTATCATGCTATTCCAGTGAGCTGTATAACATAAAGCACATATAGCGTCAACATTTAACCTTTTTTTTTTTTTTTTGAAGTGGTAAGCACCACTTGTCTTTTGAATTTGTCTAAATTGATTATTTTATACTAAACATGCTAAATATAAGAATCTTACAGTTTCTGCAAAATCTTACAGTTTCTGTAAACTTATGAGCACACAACTGTAACAGGTGAAACCACACACAATCATCCATTTTTGTTTTCTATGTATTTGTATTGAGGTTCTGTTCATCTGTTGCAGAAGAAGTCCACTGGGAAACATCTTGCCGGAAACATGAAATGGCATACAGAGCATGCGAGGACTGAAAGCTGCAACAGAAAACAAATCAATGGCTATAAAAGTGTCACCTAGATTGACAGTGAGCTCTGTTTACTACAGAGCATGCGTTATGTGCTCAAGAACAGGAACCATGGCAGAACAGAGCCCATGGATGGGGAACAAAGCCAAAATGGATTTTATGAAATTGCTTGTGACTGAATGAAAACACCTGTTTAAGACAATCTTCTCCCAGGATGCCTGTTGCTGCTGTTGTCAACACTGAAAAGTAACACTTGAATTTGAGGCTTTTTTATGTGCTGAAAAGTTGACGGGACAAGTTTAAATGCTTTTTTTTGTTTTGTTATTCAGCTATGGTGGGAGGAAGAAAGGGATCAATGTTCTTTCAATTCTCTGAGCAGTACTGTGAAAAAAAACCAAAAAAAAAACAAACTTCAATACTTCATTCTTTGAAAGGAGAAAAAGTGAAAAATACGTTTTTTTTTTAAAAAGTAAAGGGAATTAAAAAAAAACTTGAAAACATGCTCACGGTTTGTGTCCTGTTCTGGGGATCGTTAATCCAAAACCATTAGATTGATTTTTAATGCAAAAGGATGAATGCAAAGTAATTCTATTTAACATTCACATAACTGCAAATTGTTGTTAGTTTCAATAAAAACCTAAGAATGCAGTGACATGTATATACACACACACTGTATAAATAAAATATCTCCATATGATTATAGACGTCTTTTTTATTTGGTTTTGGAATTTATTTAAAGTATTATTATTGTCAAAGTTTTCAAAGTCTAAAAAGAGCTCATCCTATTCAAATTCAACATGAATAAGCAACTTCTCAAACTAAAAGTTACATGAACAGCAGACGATTAAATTCTCACACTATCACTAGGTGCATTTACATGGAGCATTGTATTCCAATTACACGTTTACATGCAACCAAATAATCTGTTTGTAATCGGATTGACTGCTTAATCGGACTGAAAAGCCTTCATGTAAACACCTTAATCGGCTCAATCGGAATGAAATTTCGATCGGATTGAAGGGGGTGGTTTATTCCTTTTCTAATACGATTGAGAGTGCATGTAAACACTCGATCGGATTGAACCCCGAAACTGAAAGGACTGCGCAATGTGCAATGATGCAGAAATAGCTTAATGAAGTATGACGCGCAGAACGAGCGGTTCTTCCTTTTGAATAAAGTGTTGTATAAATGCGTGTCCTGTCATTATAAAACTCTCCTTTCACTTGGCAACTGTGAAGTGGAGCAGGACAACCTCCCACCAGTCCTTGTTTTGGATTCTCATCCACAGGCAACCCGTTGTGGGAGCGGGGAGGGGCATTTTTACTGCGTGATAAATATGAGCAGCACGGCACAGCGGTTTATATGTATATTTATCCATAAATGGATAAATATTAATTCTGCTGTTAAAAACAAATAAAGAAACCGTGTAGGAGTGTGGTTATGTGCAAACAAGAGAGAAACTCTATATTTGTGCAGTGTGCGCATGTAAAAAACAAAAAATCTATTCCGATTTGAAGCTTGTGACATATAAACGCGCACATCAACCCGATCACTTTATTTAGCGTTCATGTAAACACTACATTCAGATTCATCAGTCGGAATGTTTTGAAACAAAAAGTGTCGAATGAAATTAATTCAGTCCGATTGAACCAAAAATTGTGCATGTAAACATTTAAAAGTCCAATCTGAATGAAAATGCTCCATGTAAACACCTCAATCAGAATAAAAAGGCCCAAACAGATTCATCAATCGGAATGAATTCAGTGCGAATGAACTTAAAATTGTGCATGTAAACATTTAAAAGTCCAATCTGAATGAAAAGGCTCCATGTAAACACCTCAATCAGAATAAAAAGGCCCAAACAGATTGAAATTTTAATCGGGTTGAGAGGGGTGAGATTAACCTTTTCTAATCCTTTCGATAGGACATGTAAACACTTGAAGAAACCTGAACACCGTGTGTTTTGAGTTTGAGCTCCGTCAAATTAATTCTTTGTCGTCTAATTTTTTATCTTAAAATCAATTTTATACACCATCATTTTCGAATAATTGCTGTTAATAGTGTTCATCGTCTTTTTTATTACGTCTTAAATTGATTTTTCCGTACATTTCTGCCATATGTACATTAATTGACAGTCACCACTGATAAGCTACCACTAAATATTGTAGAAACTTAATTTGCTGTAAAGTTGCTTTGCAATGATTTGTATCGTGAAAAGCGCTGTACAAATAAACTTGACTTGACTTGACTTGATCGGATTGAAAACCGAAACTGGAAAGTTTTGCGCATGTGCAATGATGTAGAAATGGCGCAATGATGCGCGGAACGAGCCAATGTTGTTATAATGTTGTTATAAGCATCATTGCACAAAGCTTCATGTACTTTTGTCTCCTAATTAGGACCAAAAAGAGAGAAATATTAAGTCTGCTTTTTAAAACAAAGAAAAGGAGTATGGTTAGTATGCAAAAACAGCGGGAAACTCTGTATATTCTTGCAGTGTGTGCATGTCAAGATTAAATCTGATTTGAAGCTTGTGACATATAAATGCGCACATCAACCCGATCACTTTATTTAGCGTTCATGTAAACACTACGTTCAGATCCATTAGTCGGAATGATTTGAAACAAAAAATGTCCATGTAAACGTGGCTACTAACAACACAAACATAAGCAAAATTCACAAGAAATAATCTATGAGAACAATAACCTATAGGCTTGCATGTAAACCCCAGGTTTTTTGGCTGGTGTACCACACAATATGTTAACAACTCCTGAGTACACATACTGTCCGCGGACGCCCACTCTAAATCCTGATGTCATCTATGATCTCATGCTTTGAAGGGTGTGGGGCATCGCAGAGCGTGTGCAAACTCCAAAAACATGAGCTCATCATACACCCACGATAACACATTTAGTGGAAAAGAAAAGTTGTTTCCTCGAAGGTCAGGCACATGTTTTCTAAAGGCTGTTTCACACCATGCCAACGTTTCAATCAATCCGTGTAGTATTTTAAGATGGCTTCATACACGGCTTAACCAATCATATTTCAGAGTCAGAACTATCGGTTTTATAACTGCTATTTTTATGGTTTCTCTTTACGTACTTCAAGCCGGGTCAACATCTTTATGACAGAGAGGCCAATAAGACACGATTCCTTTTTAAAAACATCTTTTTAATAAGGTGCTAAAAAAATCTTTGACATGTTTCTGCAAATGGACAGGGGCACGTACGCCTCTCCAGTGCCACTTACGATTAGCATTACAGTGACAGAACAGAGCACAAGCACCGACTGCAGCACAATCACAGTGAAGAGGAGGACAGAACAAAGGTCACTGTTAATTAAGGCAACGTTAACAACAGGTAAAATAGAGAACTGTTCTGTACAAAGACACGAAAAAGTGATTCACATGCAGGCTTTTCCCAGAGAAGAACAGAACCGTGTGTGTGTCCAAAGTTCTCGGTTGGAAAGCTGTGGAAACGTGGGATTCAGCGTGTCCGTAAAACACTTTTCCTTTCCACTGATAACCGTCAATCAGTTCCACTGAAGTCAACACTAAATCCAACAGCAGACAGAGATTCATTTAAGTCTCAAGCCACCAAATTTCACCTTTCACAGCAAAGTGAAAGTGGCAAAGCAGTCCAGATTCAGATGGGTTCCATTTTTATGGTAATGTTGAAAATGCAGGAAAGAACAGCCCAGCGTGTGCATGGGTCATACAACAGGCTGTATTTAAAAATTTGAGAGGGAGTATTGCACTTGTTTTTGCATTAGGTTATGCCACAAATCATGACAGGCTACAGAGCATGGCTATTATTGCTGGTGAATAGTGTTGTACTGTTCCAGCAGTTCATAATGCCATGTTTAAATGCTCTTCTGCAACAGTACTCAGGCATAAAAACCATTAACAATCCCTTATTGTCAATATTAGTGTATTAATCACTAAAATGAGTTAATAAATTACATTTAAATGCATGATCAATTGCATAAAATTCTAAAAGGCTTGTGCAACAGACACCCACTGCGCGCATGCTACAGCTATAAACCAAGCCTTCACATGAGAATGGGACGAACACAAATGGCTACCTAAACATGAATAATACAGATCCCTCATCACATAAACTGTGACCTCAGACGCCTTGATGTAGCATGACCCAGAATCGGACTAATGGATGCAAGGTGATTAGCTAAACACCACAGCGGAGTGGATTATTCTTTGCATAATATGGGTTGATACGGAAAACAAGAAGACTGGAGGACCACAGCTTCTGCCACTTATTGACAGTACTATCACAGGTCAATTAAAGCTTGGATCTCACAGGCTATTCACAAGTGACACTACAGCTCTAAGAGGTCCCCGGTCCACAGACGGCCATAGCTCCCGCCAGGCGGCTAATTGAGCTTGTCTATAATTATCCATTACACTCCCATTAGATGTGGTGAGAGCACTACAGGAGTCATCACCATGGGGCGCTGCCAAATCAGTGAGTAGATCCGCTTGTATCCATGTCTCTCTAAGCAATAAAAGTCCCTTTTATTGTGCCAGTATGTAATCACATAATTTCCATTAATCGTTAAAAAAAAAATTTTATACAAATATTTTAAAAAGTCAAATAAAACATAAAGAAGGGATGCGTCAAGGAGGCAAAATGTCAAGTAGAAAGGTCAATATCTACACTTCTTTCTTCCTTAGTCAGGTCTCAGTTCCCGCTGTTAGTTATGATGCTAACACAATGCACTGCCATCACTGCTGGTCATATATTTCACAATTACAACATAAAAAACCCCAAAAAAACCCAGATCCATAAAAATGAGCAACATGCTGTGTGCTCTTTCTCTGCACTCTGCTGGAATATAGTGCCCATAAAAAGACTTCTTCTGCAGTCTTCTGCTGAAAAAAGCTCACGCGGTGTGCTCAGACAGAGACAAAGACATCCAAATAGAGGCGGTCATACGATTCCCTGAAGAAGAGGAGGAGCAGGAGACTGAAGATGCAGGAGCCTGTAAGACACCAGTTCAACCAGGACAGCTCTGAAAAACAAAAGAGCAAGGTTGACTGATGTTAGGGATGACAGCTTTTAGAGCACCAGATGCCATGTACAGTATTTCAATGCATGATAGAAGACGTGTTTATCATATTCTTATAAATAACTCTAGTCCATACATTTCTTATTTTCTGTATGGTTGAAGGTTCATGCATTTTTTGTTAATCAATAGAAAAAAAAATATATAAAGTTTAAATGAGAAACTATTAAACTATGACAGGTGAGTTACTGCAAAAAGACAGTCATTGCGACATGGTAAATTACCATTTTCATAGGTGTAACGTTATACTATTGGCTTGGAAAATACATTAATTTGACTAGAAACACCAGAGACCAGAAATGTAAAGCATCGTTCCAGTCAGGCGAGACTTAAAAAAGTGGATATAATAATAGAAATAATGCCCCACATACTCTATTTTTTCATTTCACGACATTACAGAACTAAAGGTGAAAACTTACAAACATCAATTCACTTGACTAAATGTAGCTGGCACTTCTGACCAAACCACATACAAGTTCATGCTCCAATAACCAAAGGCAAATAGACTAGAGAAACAATATAATTGTCTGAAATATTTTATAGAGTATGTGAGGAAAAAAAGACACACTGTTTCCCACAGCCGCTGTATTGCTTACATTGGGCAGTTAAAGATACGAGAGGTTTTACTTTAAGGTTGATGGTTAAACCAATAGAATCATTTCACAAGCAATGCACATTAATACTAAGATTCCCATTAAAAGATGACACTGAAAACAGCATGTGAGAGCTGTGCAAGCACATTCAGAGTTGACATATACAGCAGCGATTCAATGCATGAAAGCCCCACACCAGCTGCTGTGGCCATGATAGAGCGCCGGGTTGAATATAACATAAACCAGGTCAAACACACAGACCCTTGAGGACAAAGGAAAGAGTGCAACTTAATTTAATAGAGAAGTGGCTTTGTAATTTTCACAAGCAATGCACATGAATACTAAGATTCCCATTAAAAGATGACACTGAAAACAGCATGTGAGAGCTGTGCAAGCACATTCAGAGTTGACATATACAGCAGCGATTCAATGGATGAAAGCCTCACACCAGCTGCTGTGGCTCCGATAGAGCGCCGGGTTGAATATAACATAAACCAGGTCAAACACACAGACCCTTGAGGACAAAGGAAAGAGTGCAACTTAATTTAATAGAGAAGAGGCTTTGTAATTTTGAGGCGTCCCGTATCCAGATAACAGGTTGATCAATTGCCCCTGAAGTGAGAGCTGCAATCGATGGCAGAAGGTGAAATGCATGCTGGGTCAGCTGCTGAGCCCATTTGGGCTAAATGATATGATTTAGCCATGCAGCACAATAAACGCAAGCAGGTATGCTCGAGGATAGAGCCATGTCGACTTGAAGAAATGGGAAGTGGGGATTCTTTCCAAAAGCCCCCTCATTAATCAGGCCTTACTATCCCTTCAGCAGTGCTGGTATAGCGGCAGGTTAATGGAGTTGTGTTTATCTGGCTATTATGTCTGTGCCGCACGCCTGCCCCAGCCTCATCAATTTAAAAGAGAGAGGTAGCATCAGCAGGCGGGATGTCTGCACCGAATGTTAATGAAGAGAGCGGCTCAACTCAGGTAATCCAATCAGATGCCCCACAAAAATATGTGAGTCGTCAACAGTCACCCTTCCAGCGCTAATGAAAGGCAGAACTTCGGACACAGCGCCCATCCTCTCCCTGAGGCAGCGACACTATGGAGAATGCAAAAGAAGTTGGGTTAAAGGATTCGATTTCTCCCACCTTCTCTCGCAATAATGGGAGCACAGCAATTATATCCTGTCTGTCAGTTTACGCAGCAGTCAAACTGTTATGTCGTATTTCCTTCCTCTTAATACCTGACGGCAGAATGCAGAGATGTTGTTATTAAGGGTACAATTTAGCCTGTCTCTTTTCTGCCATCGTCTCAGGGGCTGTAATGTGCTGAAAAGGCCACGGCGGAATGACAGCGTAAACAGGCCACTCACCGTGACACTCGCAATCTCTTACACCCGGAGCGTTGGGACAAAAGTGAGGACAAGGGGGGAGGGATGAGAGGAAACATCCTACAGCCGCTGTCTCACGTCGTGACCAAGCGGCCCAATGTCTTCGCAGTCACCCACAGGGCTCCTCACTTCCTGTCAGGCAAGCTAAGGCGTCTGAGATGGTCCTCTTATTGCTGTAATTATTCTTAATCGGTACCCATTCAGCTGGCAGACTGATGGCATATTTCAGTTCAGTTTAATGTCTCCCTCTGGCCCCAAGCAGCATCGAGAGAGGCTGACTGACAGTTCGTAGACTCTGTTTTCTCCTTATAAGATTAAATCACACCTATATTTTGCACCTATGAGTTTGATCTGTTTACCTGGTTTGGCCTGGAAAAAATAAAAAATAATATATATATATATATATAGAGAACAAACGAGCAGGTACAATTAATATGTATACAAAAATATCCAATGTAATATTGCTTGATAAAACATATGGTACCTATATATTTCATCCCTATGAAAAGTACTTAAGTGAAAAAATGACACACCTCAGCGTTAACTTAAACAGGTTAAGCATGGTGTGAAAAGCTAGGAAACCTGATTTTGCTGAAGGCTTACCTTCACAGGGAATTGAACATTAGCTAAATCAAACGCTGCAAAAAGAATTTAGAGCAGGAAGTGCACACTCTGGGTCTCTAAAAAAGGTTACTGGACCCTTAATTTTTATTATTGGCATTTGACATAAGGGCCACCTATAGAGAACAAACGAGCAGGTACAATTAATATGTATACAAAAATATCCAATGTAATATTGCTTGATAAAACATATGGTACCTATATATTTCATCCCTATGAAAAGTACTTAAGTGAAAAAATGACACACCTCAGCGTTAACTTAAACAGGTTAAGCATGGTGTGAAAAGCTAGGAAACCTGATTTTGCTGAAGGCTTACCTTCACAGGGAATTGAACATTAGCTAAATCAAACGCTGCAAAAAGAATTTAGAGCAGGAAGTGCACACTCTGGGTCTCTAAAAAAGGTTACTGGACCCTTAATTTTATTATTGGCATTTGACATAAGGGCCACCCTCAGACACTAGATGACATGGCCTTAACTAAGCCACACAATCAAAAAGGCTGCATGTTCAATCTTTACCAGCTATTCACAGCTTTCAGATTAAGGGTGAATGAACCAACCTTGCCAATTTAAATGGCCAGCTGGGAAGGACAGCAACGGTAACTCAGTGAAGCACATCCCTTTCACTTCATTTTAAAGTGAATACAAAGAATGTGTAAGACATTTGTGAATGTATCATTGGTCACAGGCACTTGCGATTCCTGAAAGCACATCAATTCAACCTTGGGTGGTTGAAAAAAAAAAAAAAAAGAGATTTTTTTTCAAATGGTTTTGAAAGAAGTCTCTTTTGCTCACCAAAGCTTTGTGAATGTATCATTGGTCACAGGCACTTGCGATTCCTGAAAGCACATCAATTCAACCTTGGGTGGTTGGAAAAAAAAAAAAAAAAGAGCATCTAGAAAATAAAAGAACATCTTTGAGGCAGGCCAATCTAGGTGAGGCAGGCAATTTTCAATGCACACTGAAAACCCAATCTAAACCATAGTTCAGATCTATATTAACAATGGAATGGAAAGAAACAAGGTAATTACAAGAGGGTAAACAACAGAACTCGGTCTCAATCAGGATTAAAGGGTCTTTAACAAAGAGAGAGAGAAGGACATAATGTGTCAAATATGAACCGCTCAAAAGCTTGATGTCAGTAAGATTTTTTTTCAAATGGTTTTGAAAGAAGTCTCTTATGCTCACCAAAGCTGCATTTATTTGATCAAAAACACAGTAAAACACTAATATTATAAAATATTTTTACAATTTAAAATAACTGTTTTCTATTTTAATAATATTTGTATTTTATAATAATAAAAATTTGTATTTTAATAATATTTCTTAATGTAATTTATTCCTGTGATACAAAGCTGAATTTTCATCAGCCTTTACTCTAGTCTTCAGTGTCACATAAGCCTTCAGAAATCATTCTGATATGCCGATTTGGTGCTCATTTCAATCAATGTTGAAAACACTTGCGCTGCTTAATGTTTTTGTGGAAACCATGCTACATTTATTTTCAGCATTCTTTGATGAACATAAAGTTCAAAAGAACAGCATTTATTTTTAAATAAAAATCTTTTGTAACATTATGAATTATTATATTGTCACTTTTGATCAATTTAGTGCATCTTTGCTGAATAGAAATACTAATTTAAAAAAAACAATGGTAGTGTAACTTAAGAAATAAGTTTTTGTCTTCATGATTAGAAAGAGGAGTCAGAGCTTTTCTAATGTGCAAGTGCCCTTGAGGTCAAAGTATGCTTCAGTTTTACATCTTGTGCGCATTTGCATTATCTGTGCCTTTGCCTCGAACTGATTGCACTGGTGGTTCCACTAGATAGCAACACTCACAGTTAGGTCATTCCTAACTAGCCTATGAAGATTTTTATAGCCTATAAAAATAGCAGAATAGGAAGGAAAAAAACAACATCTATGGCTGTGCAAGTGTTGTTAATTTCCCTAGGTTTCACATTTTAAGTGGAACTGCACCTTTAAGAGGAAGATTTTGTGCAGTTTAGTTAACAGTAAGCTTATTTTTTGAAAAGGGCTTTCTGCCAGTGGAAACAGCAAGAGGTTGCAGGATGGTTCTGATGAAACAAACAGAAATCCATTCATCATCTCTTCAGTGCCTACACACCGGTTGTCCTAAACAGAAACAAAGTGTTCAAAACTCAATAGAAATGTCAACACAATAATCTTCTATATATAGAGTCCTCATTGTTTCAACGTTATTTTCAGCCATGGCACGGTGTTGGCGGGCCAATGCTGCTCTGACAGCCACACAAAGGCAGAACGAATCTCATGGCTTCATTTGGGACCGATAACCCAATCAGATTTGAACGGATGAGCCAGTTAAGCTCACTCATCTCAATTTAATCTTCTCCAGGGGATCAGCAGAAAGACGGAGGAGTTTTCGCAGCCTGGGAGCCGTCCAGCAACCTGACTGCTCATAAAACAGAGATCCGTCAGCCGGTCAGTCAAGGCCACTGACAAAATGGGGATATGAGTGTATCACAGCAGGCATCTGGACTTGAAAGTGGTCAGTGTGAACAGAGGTTGACAGCTCCATAATTTATAACATATGTTAATTTCTGAAGAAAATGCGTGGTGCTTGCCTGCACCCACAAGTGTTGTGTGTGGTTTCCCAGGCATAGCTATGAAGTTTTAGAGATGCTCTAGGTTGTTTCTAGGATATTCTTAGGCTGATGTTGCCAGGCAACTCTGGTTAATGTTGCCGTCAACGGGCAACCAGGTGAGACACAGGGCCCACGACTGATCTAAAGTATCCAGAAGAAATTTGTTACCCATTCTCAGTGGGAAAGTGCCCAAGAAACATTCCTCAAAAAAAGTTGCCCGGCAAAATTGCTCAAAAAGTTGCCCCGTGTATCATCAGCCTTAGTGTTGATTAGTTGGTTGCTAAATGTTTCAAGTATTAAAAAAAATAAACAAAATAAAATTCATCGCATCACATTCTGATTCCTATATTTCGCTCAGGTTCAATGCACATCTATGGTATTTTTTTAACCCGTTTTATTATTCTTTTATCATACTGCAAGTCTGATTTTACCCCCTAATAAACCAATAAACAAATAACTAAATAAATGAATGAATGAACGAATGTACGAATGATTAAACAAAATAGGCATAAAGCAAATAAAGTCTGCTATTAGGACTCTTAATATTATGATGTGATTAAATCCCCAACTCTCATTACTGTAATGCATAAAAACACATTTTACAAAAATGTATTTATATTACTTTATTTATTATTTTACATAATACAATAATATATATATGTACATTGCAATTCAATTATTTCTAATTTTTATCTTGGTAGCATTTGTTTTACTACTTTTAATTTACAAATGAATTATAAATTGATTTTAATTAAAACAATTAATTTGAAAAATATTTTTTACGGCGAAAACTGTACTGTGTTACAGTAATGAGAATCATTAAAACAAATAAAAAAAGATAATACCAGGCCAATTATGAAGAACTGTGGGATAATTATCCTGAAAATAAAATCACAACCTAAGTATATTACATTTTCTTTAAGATTTTTTTTTTTTTTTCATCTTTTGGTTCTGGTGTGAAATGTTAACTAGGCATTTCCTGGACAGGTTTTGGGAGATTTCGCCCATTCACAACATAGAACATTATTAATAATTCATAATTATTACAATCACACGTGTTATTTATGTGTATATATGTTATGTACGTGTTATGTAGGCACACCAAAACACAATGCTTCATGTTTCTGAAAGGAAAACACATACAGCCTTTGTGTCAACCTGACGAAATGGTGTCCACCAACAGCAAGCGCTAGAATAAAACTATCACACACTACCTGTCAATCCAATGAAACCTGTCAGAAAGTGATACATGAATGTTCAGCTGGAAGCTACTATTTACACAGCAAGATCGGGCAGACAAGTCAATCTTCCTGCACATTTTTTTTCATATTTACACTGAAAGTTCATCATCATTCAGGAGGACAATGACTTTGGGACTGTGACACTGTCCTAAGTGTAAGTCTCTTTAATATCTCTGCCATGTGTTCCTGTGTGTTTAGGCTGAGGGAAAGCTTAGTTTTCTTTGCTGTAAACCCTGCACTGCCTTTCAAGAGTTAAAATATCAAGGTACCTGTGAAGTAAAAGGTGAGGCAAAACAGCATAAGTCCAGTGAAGAGGTTGCTGAGGAAGGTGACCACTCCGCAGGTGATGCCCTCAGGAACAGGGTAAACCGTCTCAATGAACAGCTCCAAGAAGATGGGCACACTACTGTTGATGAAGATACCCACCAGGATGCAGGAAGTGTAGAGAGTGGCTAAAGGAGCAGAGAGAGAGAGAGGGCTGTATCTCAAATACATTTCTAGAATAATTCCTTCTTTACACAGGAAAAGAAAGACAACCTTGCAAATGAATATTTGAGGGGAAAAAAACTTTCTAACTCAATTTACCTGTGCTGGCAAACCCTGTTTCAGCAGATATTACTCTAATCGACTAAGAAAACACTGTTACACCTCATTCTTAAGTAATGATTATAATGTACTAAATTGGTACTACAGAAACCTTTCTTTTTATCTTAGCACAGCTGAAGTTTAATGAAGTGTGGAAATTGCAAATGTTTTTTTTTTTCAGTATTAAATACACTTTCATTTCCAAAATTCAATTTTATTTTAAATATTGCCAAAAAGAAACACCCTGTTCTAAAAACTCATCACATCAGTCTATTGTCATTTTAAATGATGAGAAGCTGTTCCATGTGTGAGTGTGCAGTTCTGTTTTAAAAGAAGAACAAACTGGTTCTAACCAGGGTAGAGATAAATGGATGGCCCAAAGCAGAACAACAAGAGGACAAGCACATCAGAGTCTCTAGTCTGAGAAACAGATCCCTCAGCTGGCAGCGTCATTGAAAAGTATGGCAAACACTAGTTTCATCAAAAATGGGATAAACACCTACGCTGCATTAAAACTTAATCTCAAATACTGTAATTATTTAAACATAAATTGCTTTAATGCACACTAATGTTCAAACGTTTAGGTTCAGTGACATTTTAAAATGTTTTTTAAAGACATCTCTTCTTCTCCCCAAGGCTGCATTTATTTGATCAAAAATAGAGTTAAAACAATAAAAATAGTGAAATAGTATTACAATTTAAAATAACTATTTTATTTGAACATATTTTAAAATGTAATGTATTCCTGTGATGGCAAAGCTGAATTTTCAGCAGCCATTACTCCAGTCTTGAGTGTCACATGATCATTTAGAAATCATTTTAATATGCTGATTTGCTGCTCAAGAAACATTTCTTATTATAATCTCATTAAATGATGATGTTGATAACAGTTTAATATTAATATTTCCATTTTTTCAGGATTCTCTGATGAATATAAAATTTAAAAAAAACAGCATTTATTTGAAATATAAATCTTTTGAAACATAAATGTCTTTACTGTCGCTTTTGATCAATTAAATGTACAGTATCTGTGCTGAATAAAAGTATTAATTCCCTAAATCTTACTGACCCCACACTTTTAAACAGTAGTGTTGTTGACCAATTTAATGCAACATTGGTGAATAAATAATCAAATGCTTTCAAAAACATAAAAAGTTCATAATGATTCCAAACTTTTCAATGTAATTTAGTCCTGAACACAAATCCTGAAAAGTCTTGATATAAGTGGTAATCATGTCATAAGTGAAAAAACTGTCAATGGCACTTCACAGTCAAGGTAGTAATGTGGCCAAAATGTCAATCATTGTCAATTATTCCTTACATAACAACGTTACATAATAAATACTATTTACAACTTTCAGATACAAGACAAATGTATTTCAAACTGCTCTGTGACCCACTGAAATGAAGCAATAAAGCATGAAGACTCTAGGGGAAGTCGTGGCCTAATGGTTAGAGTCGGACTCGTAACCCAAAGGTTGCGGGTTCGAGTCTCGTACCGGCAGGGATTGTAGGTGGGGGGAGTGAATGTACAGCGCTCTCTCCCACCTTCAATACCACGACTGAGGTGCCCTTGAGCATGGCACCGAACCCCCAACTGCTCCCCGGGCGCCGCAGCAAAAAATGGCTGCCCACTGCTCCGGGTGTGTGTTCACGGTATGTGTGTGTTCACTGCTGTGTGTGTGCACTTTGGATGGGATAAATGCAGAGCACTAATTCCGAGTATGGGTCACCATACTTGGCCACATGTCACTTCCCTTTCTTTACTAGGGATGTTCATTTTAACCTTTTAACCGACCGTAAGAATTTTGACCGATTAATACAATCAGTTAAACAGTTTAAAAAGTAATTTAATTATTAATTTTTTCAGTAATTTATCAAAATATTTACAAAAAAATTTGCTGCATGGTTAAAATACACTATGCGTATAAAAAATGTGTTTTTTTAGGGGGGAAAAACATAAGTCGCATTTTATGGTTTCATTCAGAAATAGGCCTAATGCCGCTCTAAATGTTTACAAACATTATAATAAACACTGTAAACATAGCTAGGCTATTTTAGTTCCCCTCACTCCACAACAAATCCTTTTAATTAACAGTATTTAGAAAAGAACAAGAATTAAAAATATAAGAAGTTATAGCAATATAAAGGCTAACACTTAACAACACAGATTTTACTACCTATTTTTTACTACATAGGTTTTTTGCATATGTTTGACTGACTGTATTTTATTATGATAATAAACAGGCTGCATTGTCAATGTAACAATGCTTAACTGTGTGTGCGCATGCGGCGCCGAATGTAAGGAAGTACTGGTATCCATGTGGTAACTATGGTATAAGTGAAAGGAAATGACAATGGCACTGTTAAATTACATGAACATGGTAGGCGATGGTCCACTGTCAATTATTCCCTGCATTACGATTCCAGCTAGAATAGATTCTGATGAATTGATGTTGCACAACATAGCCTTGTGTTCATTAGCGAGAGATGTGAATCATAAGAGGCATGGGAAGCCACGAATGGCAATGGGACACGTGAGTGCGATAAAATCTTGCAAGATGGAGTGATGGCCCATGAGTCTATGAGCTCTTGTATATGGACTTGGATTATCGGGAGCTGAGAGATTGTTGTGCGCTGCGGTTTGTCTTTGTTCAACGGACAAATCTAGAATGTAATATAGTTTTGGTTGTTTATCAAGGTTTATCATTTGTTTGTTTTTTACCCTTTTCAGCACACCAGTAGTCCTGGTTAGTGTCTACGCACCCAATTGGGATGACGTTAATTTTGTGAAAAAAATATTTTCCTTGTTACCAGATTTAAACACTTACCATCTTATATTTGGTGGGGATTTGAATTGTGTGATGGATACAGCTATGGATCGTTCCAACCCTAAAACTGTACCACTTTTAAAAATGTCTCAAATTATTGCTGGATATATGACTCAAATTGGAAGTGTGGATCCATGGAGGTTTTTATTTCCTGATAAAAAAAGAATTCTCTTGCTTTTCACATGTCCATCAGACGTACTCAAGGATAGATTATTTCTTTACTGATAAAAGGCTTATCCCAGCAATAAAAAACATAGAATACTCTGCTATTGTCGAATCAGATCACGCCCCCGTAATTCTTGATATTTGTTTTACTTATAACTACCCAACATGGTCAGTATGGAGGCTAAACACAACTTTACTTTCAGATGCAAACTTTTGCCAATTCATATCTTGTGCGATTGACAATTTTCTACTAACTAATAAAACAGACTCTATATCACCATCATTATTATGGTAGACATTTAAGGTTGTAATAAGGGGAGAAATAATATCATACTCCGCCTTACCTAATAAAGAAAGGAAAAAAACACAGGAGAAACTCATCGAATCTATACAGAAAACTGACCGTCAGTATGCTAAGGCCCCAACGGCAGAACTATATAGAGAAAAACTTAGTCTTAAGACAAAATATGATTTACTATCAACAGAAAAAACAGAATGTGACTTGGTTTTTGCCCGTGCCAAGTTTTACGAACATGGTGAAAAGGCAGGCCGTCTTCTTGCTCAACAGTTAAAAAGTAAATCAGCATCTCGGCTTATTCCAAAGATAAGGAAAACATCGCAAGAAATTACAGTAGATCCCCAGGAAATTAATTCTGTTTTTCATAAATATTATTCAGATCTGTACAGTTCAGAATTTCCACACGATGACTCTTTCATGTCAAAATTTTTGGCTAATGCTAACCTGCCCACAGTTAAAATAGACCAAAAGAATAATCTTGATAAACCTATACAACTTCAAGAGATAGAGGATTCAATCACAGCCATGCAAAGTGGTAAAGCCCCGGGACCAGACGGGTTTCCCGTCGAGTTTTATAAAAAATTTTCCTCACAACTATCCCCATTGCTTCTTAATATGTTCAATCACTCTCTTGATCAATCAAAACTGCCATCAAGTCTTACACAGGCCCATATCACAGTTCTTCTGAAGCCAGATAAAGATGCCCTTGATTGTAGTTCTTACAGACCTATTTCCTTACTAAATGTAGACGTTAAAATTTTATCTAAAGTACTGGCCTCTAGAATAGAGTATATAATACCAGATATTATTTCACAAGACCAGACAGGCTTCATAAAGGGGCGCCACTCCTTCATTAATATTAGGAAACTTCTTAATGTTGTGCATTCTCCTGCGTCAGAGGGTAATCCTGAAGTGATTATTTCTCTAGACGCAGAGAAAGCGTTTGATAGAGTCGAATGGATCTATTTATTTGCTGTATTAGAGAAATTTGGATTTGGCTCAAAATTAATTTCCTGGATTCACCTGCTTTATCATCAACCTAAGGCAGCCGTAGTCACAAATAAGATAGTATCACAATATTTTTCCTTGTCTAGAGGCACACGGCAAGGATGCCCCCTTAGCCCTTTGCTATTTATTTTGGCTATAGAGCCATTATCATCAGTACTCAGATCATCACAGTCTATCAGTGGTATTAAAAGAAGGGGTGTAGAGTATAAAGTATCTCTATATGCTGACGATCTGTTATTATATATAACTGACCCACTATCATGCATCTCTGAAGTTGTGAAAATATTAAAAGAGTATGGGTACTTTTCAGGTTATAAATTACACTTCTCTAAAAGTATATGCTTCCCTGTAAATCATATGGCAGATCAGATTACAGATACAGACTTGCCCTTTTGTATATCAAAATCAAGATTTAAATACTTAGGAATAAATATTACCCGTTCGTACACTGATCTGTTTAAAGCAAATTATAACCCCATACTTAAAAAACTTGAATCAGATTTCCGACGGTGGAGTGTTGTGTTATATATTTGTCTTTAACTGGTAAAATCAATTGTGTTAAAATGAATGTGTTACCCAGATTATTGTATTTGTTTCAGAGTCTTCCAATTTTCTTGCCAAAGTCCTTTTTTCAGTCAACCAATAGGTTGCTGTCTTCCTTTATATGGGGGGGCAAAAAGACAAGAATACGCAGGGAGTTTCTTGAAAAACCTAAAAAGGACGGAGGACTGGCTCTCCCAAATTTGCTAAATTATTATTGGGCAGCAAATTTACAAAAAGTTATTTATTGGTTTCAGTCCCCACATATAGAATGGTGTGAAGCGGAGGCTAAATCTTGCAAATCAACATCGCTGTCGATGCTGATTACAATGAAGTCACCATTCTCACCATTGCAGTTTTCCTCAAGTCCAGTTGTAATTTCGACCCTCAAAATATATAATCAGTTTAGACAAGCATTTCAACTCACAGAATTTTCCTTGGAAACCGCCATATGTAATAATCATCTTTTCCCAGCTGCCAAGCTAGATGCTACTTTCAAGCAATGGCAGGACTTGGGCATAGTTAAATGAAGTGACTTTTTCATTGATAATATTTTTGCTAATTACAATGACCTGATTCAAAAATGTAATCTTCAAAAATCTGATTTTTTTCGTTATCTCCAGGTCCTGCGGAGACAGCCTCTTATGATTCACCCGTCTACTATAACTCCACCATAACGGTGAACGAGGACGAGTCTTTGATGAGGGCTTGCAGCTATTATATCTGCCTCCAGAATCGCATCAATTAGAATGTGCAGCTATTGCCCCTGCAGCTCAATTTTAATGCAGCCATTTTTTCTAAAGCATGGACTTGACCCAAAGGGCTGAGCTCTGCGGCAGAGAGCTGGTGGCGTATAATAACTCATGTTAACGCATTTGCTGCACGATTCATGGCACAGGGAGGGTGCTGGACCCCGTAACTCACAGGGGCCCATTAACAAGAGATCACTCGCCAAACAACCACTAATAGGACCAGGCTGCCGTGAAGACTTAGTAAGGCATCTGTTTCTTCTCTCTGCAACCTGTCCCAAATGAACAGCCAAAGTGAGAAAAAAGCAAAAAAACGTAAAAGTGCCAAAGCAAAGTGCATTCTTTAATCAGCTTTATGAATCCCCATTTGGCTTGTAGCTCACAACTCATTTGATTAACACACACAACACAGGTCTTCATTGATGTTTTAACCCTCTTTGTCTCTCCCCATTTTAACGGCAATGCTGGTACCAACCCAAAATCCAATGCAGCAATGTGACAATTGATTAAATGCAGAGTTTGCCTAATTAAAAGGTTTTCAAAATGCAGAACCTGTCTGGATGTGCTGATTGGGGCCCTTCTGCAAATATTTAGTCATCAGGGACAGTCAAATCTCTTGCTTTTTGCAGACAACAGTTTGCTCTTTCTCTCTTCTCTATGCCAGTGTCTTAATCAGTCTGTGCGACGTGACCATTTCATTAGCATTTTCACCCACTGTTCATAACAAAAGCTGATTTTAATAAATTAGCAGGAAGAGAATAAATTAGCTTTGGGATCTGGGAGAATCCAAAACAGCCTGAAAAAAAAAAGTGGCTTAACAGAGACAAAATAAATGTCTTTCCAGCAGGAGCGTAGAAACGACCTGAAAAGTATGACAAGTTTGACACTGGTTTATATGCCTAGTTGCCACGGATACACTCATATGAGACCATTTAAAAACTAAAAAAAAAAAACCTTAGAAAGTTTCTAGTGCCATCAGCATTCTAGCATTTTTGTCATGAAACTTTAATAATTAGGGCTAAAACATTGTTGTGACAAGTATAAATAAATAAATAAATAAATAAATAAATATATATATAAATCATTTTTGTCAAAAAAATAAAATAAAAAATTATTCTGTAGTTCATATCTTCTCTCCTCAGGACGTTTTTCTTTATGTCAGTGGCTTGGCATACAAACTGTGCCTGGCATGGGTTATATCAATAATATGCATTATTTTATGTGACGTTTGGAAGTTGGTAGCCACTGTAGGATGACCACCCACCCTTCAGCCCATTCCTATAGCGATCCAGTGCTAGTCTCAAAAAAGTAATAACTTCACCAGCTGTCTACAATTTTTTTCCCTGTGCGCCACTGTCAAACAAAATAAAACAAAAAAAATATAATCATTATCTCCCAAAAAAAGTGTGGGAGACTTATTTATAACAGTAGGGTGACAGCTCAGGCAAGGGCAAAACTACAGATTTTAGCATAATTGCACTGGATTGGTTGTTGTGTCTTCCAGACACGGATTAGACACTTATCTTAATGTTTTCAATGAGTGTCCTTCGGCCTAGTTTTTGTGGTGTGTTTTCACCATTGGCACTAGTCGGTCTGCGACTTTTTGTCCGATTGAGCATGTGGAAGTCCATCGTGAGAGAGATCACTCTGATTGGCTGTTTAGCTTAGTGAACCAGTGCACTAAGCAAATGACAAAGTCAAGAGGGCACACAGAGAAGGCTCTTCTCATTTTTTTATCTGCATCTCATCTGTAATGATTTTCACGGAATCCATCTGTGGTGAAGGAGATTGGAGAGTTATGGAGAGTTAATTCTTCTCACGTATGCAGAGAATGTATGTGCTAGTTGGTTGTTGGCTGTAGACTTTTCCGTTTGTTCAAGCGCAACTTTTTTGCCCCGATTCAGGTAACGTGAGGCAACACCACAGTCGGCTCTCGTTGCCGTTAGGTCTTTGATGTCGTTTGGTGTGTCTGGGCCCATAAGGTGTGTTCATGCAGGAATTCTGCTTGTGTTGTAAAACGGCTGGATAGAGTGCAAAACAGAACACAGTGACCTTGAGATGCTTATTTTTAAGTTTAAAACTTATTAACACCCATTGAACCCACTGAGACACAACACAATGGCCAAAGATACCAGCATGGATGTAGGTCAACAATTAAAATATACTTGGAGTTCAACGATACTTTTGTTGTTTCCTTTTGTTGAAGGTAATCAATTTATTACAAAAGTGATGCTTTGATGGCTGTAACTGCGGTGCTTTAAAGAGAGAGATTTAGCATGCTGACAGTCCCAACAGATACAACATGCTGTCAGCATGCTAAATTGCTCCCAAAGAAGTTAACACGATCTCTAAATTCAGTCCCTTAAAAGCACCACTGCTAGAAAACCCTCACTATTCAACCTCACTAAGTTAGTAAAACTCAGCCCTGGTTTCTTTGAGAAGGAAGGAATGCTGATGTGTGACTAGTGTTTAAGCGTCTGCTGGTTTTCATGTTACTGTACATACATACATGTAAAGTAAATGCTAACAAATGTTAATGTATGACAACCCCACCACCATCATTTCTCATGCATGGGACTATTACTCACCTCGCCATGGCCACACCAAACACACAGCCTCCAACTATGGACCAGAACCCGATCCAGCCAGCATCCACCTGTGAGAGAAAGGTGCAATCAGCTGGGGTTTTTCGCTGCTTGTAATGCTGGACATCACTTGTGGAGCAGCTAGATGGATAGTGAGCCAGGGGCGTCTGCAGTGTCTATCAGAGAGAAGAATAAACTACCAGACCTCATGCTGTTCACGAACATGTCTTTAATGAACAGTCTGGTTCAACAGCAGACTTCATAAAACAGATGGTCTATATCAGGGATGGCTGAGGTCAACCACAGTACTGATCAGACCAGGAAGAACAAAACAAGTTACTCTATGAGGACTAAATAAAATGATATTTAGACTTAGAATCAGTTTTTTTTTTCAAACACACACACACACACAACTGTTCAAAAGTTTTGGGGTTGGTAGGTTTTTTTTAATGTTTATGAAAGAAGTCTCTTGTGCTCACAAAGGCTCCATTTATCTGATGAAAAACACAATAAAATTATATAGTAAAACAGTATTCTATTTAAATCAATTCTATTTTAATATATTTTTAAATGTCATTTATTCCTGTGTGATGGAAAAGCTGAATTCTCAGCCTTCTGCATGATCCTTCAGAAATCATTCTGATTTGGTGCTTAAGAAACATTTCTTATTATTATCAATGTTAAAAACAGCTGTGCTGCTTTATATTTTTACGGAAACTGATAAATTTTTTTGATAGATAGAATTATTTTCTTCTTCAACGGATCAGCATTTATTCTAAATATAAATCTTTTGTAACATTATAAACTATTTTATACTGTCACTTTTGACCAATTTAATGAATACTTGCTGAATAATTTCTTTTTAAAATAAAAGTCTTACAGACAGACAGACAGACAGATAGATAGATAGATAGATAGATAGATAGTAGGGATGCACCGAATGTTCGGCAACCGAAATTATTCGGCCGAAAATAGCGAAAAGACCAAATAAATTGTACCGAACAATGACATGACGCGATCAAAATAGCAACCAGCGCAGAGTGAGAGGCGCGCACTCTTTATTATGCAGCACACACGTCAGCAGTGTGGAAGCATTTAAACTGTCGGAAAAATTGGTAGAAAAACCGTATTCGGTATTCGGCCAAGAATTTTCATTTCGGTGCATCCCTAATAGATAGATAGATAGATAGATCTGCTCTATAACATACTGCATAAGCAGAAAACTTTACAGCATCAGTCTTTGATTTAGCTGATTTGATATCTAGCGATGCTAACTGGGCATCAGCCTCGATTCCCTGGGGATGGGGATGGAGAGAAGAATGCTGGCTAAGCATCTCTCACCCACTGCACAGGACTGTCACTGCACAGGAAAGCACCTTCAGCAAAACACTGATCCCACATCAGAACATTTCCTTAAGGTCCTTCCAACCTGCGGCTATCAGGATGTACACCTGTACCCCTGAGCTGAATCTCATTATGTCTTTGGGGGGGATGTAATGTCACTATTCAGAGAACACTGGGCTCATGAATATTGCTTTGCTCATTGTTAGCTAGGCCAGAGTGTCACAGTGCCCAATTAATATTCATGAATCTTGCTAATTAATATACAAATTCCATAGTAGAGCTCACCACTAAGATGAGATGAAATATTACTTTAACATCAAGACACAATCAAAAATCATTTAAAATTCATTCCATCCCTTTAAAAATCTCAATAACGCACTGATTGAGTATTTCTTTACATAAATGGAAGTTCAGTCTCGTAAAGTGTGATTTGTGTGACACGTGACATTTATTTGACAGCTTCATCCTACTGGAATACACAAATTCAAATGTAATGTTTATTTTACTATGTGTGGAGATTCAGCACTGCGCATTTTCAGATTTCACCACCTACTTAATACTGTCAATGTATTATACTCTTTGGACAAGCACATTTTTAATAAGCGGCAGTAAGGCGCCGCTGCGCTGAGAATTTATATGGTCTGAGGATGCATGTGCTGATGAAATGTTCTACCGCAGGGGTAAAAGACATCTTTATCTATTTGAAATAAGCATCAAGTGCTAAAACTACAGTAAATTATAGCATATAATCAGAATGTAATATATCATGTGCTTTTAATGCGAGCCAACAAAGGTAGACTACATAATTTAATATCAGCTGATGTTGATGGCTAAAAGCTGATGGCTAAAAGTATGGGGGAGTGGGGGGGGTGGCAGAGAGGTTTGGCCCTCTGGATCCGGCACCCCTGGATGTATTAATTGCTATTTCCATTCTGTGATTTATGTCTACTGCTGTAACGCTGTTATTTCCCCCAGGAAATGAAGGAGATATCATTACCTATGCTATTTCTTTTGGCAAAAAGTGTAACTCATGTGTGTCCAAACCATTATTCCAAATTCAAATTTTTCTGTCATGCAGCATAGTGCACTGGAATTGTTAGGATTTGGGACAAGGAGAAGGATGATACGGTGGATACCCCTATTAAAATGATGTTACAAGTCTATGCAGTTTAGGAAATGCTTTGGTCATCACTTGAGTTCCAGTAGGCTAATAATAACACTGAATCAATAAAAAAAACTACTAAATTATAAACAGATTCAACAGAAAACTTAGGGGTGACAAGGCCCAACTAGGCACAGTGCTAAATCCGGCCCAAACAAACAAAAACATCATACATTATATGGTGTCAGTATAAAACAATATCAAACAAATCACATTCGTCTGGGAATGCTAACACTTTTTCCAGGTATTCTAGACCTCCTTGCTTGATGCTCTTAGCTCACTAACATGTTTACACTGGAAACCTCACGGGCAAAAAACATGGCATCACTCACTGAAATGGGTTTTAAAGAAAACCACACTGCTACAACTATTGTTTTAATCAGGGCGAAAGAGTTCCACACACACACACACACAGGTTTGTTTTTGTGAAAAGTGGGGGACATCCCATAGGCGTAATGGTTTTTCTACTGTACAGACCGTATATTCTATTGCCCTACACCAACCCTACCCCTAAACCTACCCCTCACTGGAAACTTTGTGCTATTTCAGATTTTCAATACACTCCATTCTGTGTGATTTATATGCGTTTTGAAAAGTGGGGACATGGGGTAATGTCCTGAAAAGTCACCTTCTCCTTGTAATACCTATGTCATACCCTTGTCATTATACAAATTTATGTCCTCATTTGTCACAAAAACGCGCGCACACACACCACAAAACCAAGCCCTAGTTTTGAGCAGTTTGAGGCAACTCTCATAAAACAGTCACTTGTAATGTTTCTCAAAGCCAGCAAAGCACCTTCAGTTTGATAACGACTTTCCAAGGGCAAAAGATGTCTGTCTAATCAGTGCGCAGCCATTGTACGCAGGCTTAATGGCCATTCACCAGAAGCAATTAGACAAGGCTGATTAATGTAGCGGAGGACCATACACTTAAATGATTCTAATTATTGTTGTACAACTCTACATGCTTACTGCCTCAGGGTTCTACCGTTCCATTTGCAAATTACTGTGTGCGAATGTGGAAACGTATTTGTTGTTGACTTCTGATACTGATCAAAACGCAGTAACTTAAATATCAGCTTCAGAATATAAACTTCCTAATGCTTCTAACATCATTTGCAAAATACATTTCATACGACAACTGGATGCTTTTCATTGCTTTCCATCAAAATCAACAGAGAAATAATTCAGAGTAAAGTAAATTGCTAACACTTTACAAAAAGTCCCACTGGTCAATGGATTAGGTATCAACAAAAAACAATGAACATTAGTTAGAATGAATGTTAGTTCACAATAAGGTCGTATATACTGTAAATAGTTTACATATAGTGTTACAAGCAAAGCTAATGTTTCTGAATTCTGCAGTAATCTTAAATTAGTTTTTTCAATGTCAGGTTTCAAAAGTGGTCCAGGCTGAATTAAATGTTTAAGTTTAATACTTAGAGTCTGAGGTTTGGAACAAATCCCTAACCAGAATGTTTGAGGAATATCAATAAGCTGCTGTTTTGTGAGCACTTTTTACAATGGGCTCCTATAAATCTATACATAATTTCAGTTTGTCTGATAACACTTATTTCTCTTCAACCAAATTTAAATGACTAGGAAAAAAGACCTTCTCAACAATAGTGAAATATTAAAATAGGAGAAGGAAATGCTTGCGGCGTACACTTTCAATTGTTAAAAAAAGAACTGAGACTTGAATGAGAAGACGGAAAATTCAAATTAGCCTCACAATGGCTTTGGGAGCAGATACATATTGTGGAAAAAGGAACAAGGCCTTCTATTTTCGACTTGCATGGTTTTCTTTCCAATAACAGTTCAAAGACCACCTAGTTTACCTGGAAAATAAACTGCAAGACATGAAAACATCATCTTTGTCTCCGCAAGCCAGTAATTCAGCTGGGCCCAGAATGTTACATGATTGCTTTGGCCCATAACTCTCACATTTCAGATGCAAATGTGAGGAGGCTGGGGAGAATCAGAAACTCTGAGGTGGAGAGCTCATCTCATTAAACTGTGGATGGCCCATCAAAGATGGAGTACTTTTGTGAGTATGCAAATAAAAGCGTCTTGAGCATGTATGTTTGATTAGATTCTGATGAGCTCTGTCTGGAGAGGGAATGGATGGAGAGGGCTATCTTCATATGGACAGCTCTGGATTTTCAAAACTATAATTAGATGTTTTTAACAGCTTGTTTTGAAGTTCAAAGTCCACCCGTTCAGGCCTGCCAGTTTTTTAATGAGAAAGTATAGAAAGGCAAACCGTTTTTCGGTCAGAGTTTCCAGTCAATACTTCAATGTGTGTTTGTACTCCCAGGGTTAATTATCAGTCAATAACCATTTAATCCAGGGAAATTACATTTCATTTGAATCATAATTAAACTCATAGAAGGTGCAAATGATTTGTACATCTGATAAATGCAGCTTACTTAAGACACAGCATACTGAAACACACGGGAACGGGTGAAAGTAATCAGGTCTTTCAATATTTGGATTAATTCATAACATCCAATTGTTTTATTAAACATTTAACCATCAAAGCATAAACTAGACATCATTCTTTTCATGAAAACCTTTTAATTACTTATAATGTATCATCTAAATGGGCCCAGCATGGAATATGGGATATGTCTTACCTGGCTGACTTTAGCAGGTGTTAAAATCATGTCCAACACACCAGCCCAGCCGGCAACAACCCCTGTGGGCACGGAGTAGGCGAGTGCTATCATCAGGAAACGCATGTTGCTGAAAAAGCAAAAGCAAAGATGAGGACTGATGAAAACTTTTAGCAATAGAACACTATGAAAGCACTTTAAGCCACTAGGCTGCATTTTGACTGTGTATGACGCCCATTTTTGAAAGAGTAACAGATCTTTCAGAGCTGTCATGAAGCTGAACATCAAAGCTTGTGCATCTCGCAAAGAGTCAAAGATTGTAGATTTTCTTTCCTATACCTTGCAGCCTGTCACCAAACATTTATCCTACCTTGCAGCCCAGTGACAGACAGATAAAAGTCTCCTGAATACAGAAAATACACAAAACTGATAGCAGAAGCAGATATCAGGGAAGCATAATGCTAGGATAAAGACATGCCCAGAAGTGGCGCTTTGTCTTACATGGATTTAGCTTCCTCAACCAAATATGATTCTTAATAGGACACTGCACATTATCAAGCAAGTGGTCAATGTAATATTACAACTTTATTAATATTACAACAAAATTACGCAAATGCACCACTGAACTTGAAATTTACATGCTAATCCACTTGCCATTTTAGTCAGAGTAAAACTGACTAAATTAATGAACACGACATGATAAAATATTGACCAAGTAAAAAAATATAATGAAAAAAATGATTAGGGGATATTTTTAATTGTTGATGTACTGCAGCAAATGCCTTTGCGAATATAAGAATATGCAATGCTAACCGACAGCTTTCTTCATGTACTATAGACCTTGATATCAAGAGTTTAACGAAGTAGGAATTGTTCTGAACATCAAATTAAATCTAACTGAGCCACTGGGAAAAGCCATGCATAATATCAGTATCTGCATGTTTTTTTTAAATAAATCATATATCTGTAGGGCACAGCTGAAATACTTTTACTCTTTAATAACATTATCTATGAGACTCTCTAACAAGCATTATTTGCCAACAAATCCTTCTTGAAGCTAAGCAACAACAAAGTTGCTATGTATATAGAACCATTAATACAAGCAGCACAGTGCATGGTTTAGTGTACTGTCAATTTTGTGGTAATGCTGGACTCCGCTTCACCCACACTACTCATAATTACCTCCAGGTATGAATCACTGGGTGTGAAGGAACTTCTACCATCTACATCCAGTCTATTAACAGGAAAGTGTGAAAGCCAAACATGCTTTCAGTGGGTTTTACAGCGGCCGTGAAGAGGGCAATAGCAAAAAAAGGTATTGATGGAGGACCCTTTCTCCAAATTGTACCCATTTCATTAACCTCACAGCTGGGGGAGATCGATATCTATGCACTTTTTTTCCCCACCAAGAGCTTATTTAGATTATGGGATATTAGAAAGCCTTTTTTCCCTTCTTTTGACAAATTTGGAGGAGCCATCAAACCAGAACAATAATCAGCTAAGTGCCATTTGTCCTTGGCAGGCCCTGTTGGGATCTAATACCCCAAGATGAGGATTTTGCAATCCATGGCCATTTTTAACACAGAGGCCATCAATACTAATACTATTCAATCATCACTGTTAGCACAGTAATCAAACACTGGATGACGGTTCCCGTAAAGGAACAATGACATAATGATGCTCTCTGCTACAAACAAATCAGGCTCAAAAACTTTGAAGTTTCACCAAGTCAGGTGAGCCAAGGACTTGGGAGTTCAGAGACTGGTGGTGAAATGCAATCATGATCACATGACCCCAGTCCGTATCCAATGTACTGTCCCTGGAGGCTAGCTGTTTTACAAAGCTCTACCAATCCACTGCTCCATTGAGATACAAATGTGAGATGGCTACTGGAACTCTGCCTATCGGTGGGACTCCAGACAGCATTACAGTCCCAATGGGGTGACTTCGTCCATTCATTTGTGTTCTTCTTTTTGCTTTCAGCTCTGCTGTGAGTGGGAAAGTTCTGGCGTTCCTCGGAGGGGGTCAAACTGCAGACTCTCTACAATAGTGGAAGCCCAACAGTCTTTTCCAGTCCACAGATTTCAGCCAATTCCTCTAGTGTTGATGTGAGAATGCATTCAAAGCAGGGCTGGCTTCCTCTGATCTGTGAATATCGCAACTACCCCAAGCGTTGCAGGTGCGACTACATCAAGAGAATTCTGACTAGCTGTAAAAATGTGCCACTGTGGTCACACTGGCCTTTGTGGACTTCACTTGGTTATTAAATGTACAGATCAAGATCTTCTATTTATTAAGTATGGTCAGCATGTGCCATCATAAGGCTTGGTAATTAATCTGCAGAGAGAAGATCTTTTCTTTGATGTGTATTAAATGGCAACCGCAGCATATGGTGAGTGGCAAAATGACAAGATCCTGTTCATTAAGATTTTCTTTTGTAAAAGCAATGATAACATTTCAGAGACCGTACTGCGATCAGGGAAACAGAATGTGGAAGTTACAAAAGGCCTAAAATAACAGATGTCCATTGTTGTGTCCATGTGCAGATGTACCCAATACAAAATATCTTGTGAATGCCAATGAAGAACACTGATCTTCTCATTATAAATTTATTTTTTAACTAGAATATGTGTTGTGCTCAAGTCTTTTCAAGGTTTGATTTCAATCCTTGCACTTGAATTTAAAGGGACAGGAGATCTTTGTTATCATCTATTCATTCCTATGCCGTTCCGAATCAGTTTGATTAATCAGATGGATAATGTGTCTTCAGTAGAACACAAAAGCAGATATTTAGCAGAATTGCTCTTTTCTATTCAACAGTTAGTGATTCAAGCACCAAAAAGGAAATGTGCCACTAAAAAACAAAATCAAAAACATTTAAAGGGGTCATATGAAGTTGCTAAAAAGAACATTACTTTGTGTATTTGGTGTAATGAAATGTGTTTATGCAGTTTAAGGTTCAAAAAACACATTATTTTCCACATACTGTACATTATTGTTTCTCCTCTATGCCCCGCCTTTCTGAAACGTGTCGATTTTTACAAAGCTCATCGGTCTGAAAAGCAAGGTGTGCTGTGATTGGCGTTTTTTTTTTTTTTCATACACATGTATTGTTTCACTGCAGAAGACATTGAATAATCAACTGGGGTCGTATGGATTACTGTTGTTTGTGTTTTGTGCTTTGTGTCAGCTTTGAGGGACCATTAACTTATATTATATGAGACTGATTATTTTCCTAAAAATATCTATTTGTGTACTACAGATAAAACGAAAACGATATACATCTGGGATTACATGAGGGTCAGTAAATGATGAGAGAATTTTCATTTTTGGGCCAAGCTAAGCCATATGGACAACTTGCATGGTTCTTTCTGGCCTTTTTGGGGCTTGACAGCTGTGATCATCCACTGTTATTGTATGGAAAATAACTGTTAGATATCTATGTTTTTTTCTTAGAATTCCATATTAGAACTTTTATGTTCAATTGAACTATTCCTACTTTGCTAACCTCCATTCCTTCTTTCTCTGTTCAAAACATTTAGAGCAGTCTGGTAAGGGAGGACTGTTGTTTTACCTCAGAAGCCTGCAGATGCTGCTCCTGTAGCTGAGACGTTGGCTAGCCGCTGCCACGCTGGGAGGGATGGGTGGCATGGAGGGGAAGTACAACAGCACAGCCACGAAAAGTGCTGCAATCATCCCAACCTCTGCAAGTTCACAAAAACACACAACATTTATCATGCAGCCTTGGTGTCAACATCAAATCTCACAAAGATTTTACGGGTTCAGACTTAATCTATCCCTGTTAATTAGAAAAAGAGCTTAACGCGTCTGGCATTTCACTGCAATTTTCAGATACTAAATTCAAATTAATGAGAGAGAGAGAGTGGTATCCAAACCAACATCATTAACGGACATTAGATGGCTCACATTAATCTAGAGTTAACCATGAGTCTAGCAGATTTATTACAATCCTGTAGAGGGAGGAAATGCACAATGAAACAACCGATCAGCTCATTAACATTAGTCCACAAAAAGCTCCTGCTTTCAAATGTGCTCATCCAGTGCTGGAATTTGTGACAGTGCTACCAAGTTGATAATTAAGCATTGCTGCAGCCAAGCACAAAAAAACCTGTTGGCACACAGTATCTCAAATCTGGATGCACTGGCACTGCCACTGCCAGCACAGTCTTCGGGTTGAGTTCCTAAATTTTGTGTCTGGGCGTTGTCCACATGATAAAATAAGTGCAGTTTCCTTGGACAGATCCCATTTTTTTTCAGCTAGTTAATTTTTACAATATCGTTTCTATAAATCTGCCTTTTCTCTCATAAAATACAGACTTATCAAGCTGGAATGGGTACAGGTGGGTGATATGACAAATCTTATATCATAAAAGAATAATTTTATATCACGATAATGGTATACATCAAGCTATACACTAATGCTCAAAGGTTTTGAAAGATTTAATTAAATATTCATACTTTTATTTAGCAAGAACACATTAATTTTGATCAATATTGACAGTAAAGACTTTTATAATGTTACAAAGGATTTCTGTTTCAAATAAATGCTGTTCTTTTTCACAAAAACACTGAGCAGCACAACTGAACTGTTCAGCAAAATAAACAATATTGATTATAAAAAGAAATATTTCTTGAGCACAAAATCAGCATATTAGATACATTTCTGAAGGCTCATGTATACACTGAAGACTTGAGTAACGGCTGCTGAAATTTTAGCTTTGATACCACAGGAATAAATTACATTTTAAAATATATTAAAATACTGGTAAGTGTTATTTTAATAAATGGTGAAATATTTTAATGTTTTTACTGTGTTTTGATCAAATAAATGCAGCCTTAGTGAGCATACAGCAAGAGATTTATTTCAAAAACATTACAAAAACAAACCTTGGAAAGAATAATTTTATATCACGATAATGGTATACATCAAGCTATACACTAATGCTCAAAGGTTTTGAAAGATTTAATTAAATATTCATACTTTTATTTAGCAAGAACACATTAATTTGATCAATATTGACAGTAAAGACTTTTATAATGTTACAAAGGATTTCTGTTTCAAATAAATGCTGTTCTTTTTCTTTTTCACAAAAACACTGAGCAGCACAACTGAACTGTTCAGCAAAATAAACAATATTGATTATAAAAAGAAATATTTCTTGAGCACAAAATCAGCATATTAGATACATTTCTGAAGGCTCATGTATACACTGAAGACTTGAGTAACGGCTGCTGAAATTTTAGCTTTGATACCACAGGAATAAATTACATTTTAAAATATATTAAAATACTGGTAAGTGTTATTTTAATAAATGGTGAAATATTTTAATGTTTTTACTGTGTTTTGATCAAATAAATGCAGCCTTAGTGAGCATACAGCAAGAGATTTATTTCAAAAACATTACAAAAACAAACCTTGGAATGGTTGTGTAGTTGATGGAAATTCAACTAAATTGTTATATGAATTGATTTTTATATTAATTAATAATTTATATGAATTAATCATGTTGTAATGCTACATTGAATGAAATACTTTACAAATGAAAGGGACTTCATCTCATTTTATTTTTTTCTCTCCTTAATTAGAACTTTATGAGCACAAAACATGAATAGTGGCATAAGTGGGAACTCCTTCAGTGCTGTTTAAAAGCTGTAAATAGTATAGCAAAATATCTACTAGGCCTAGTTGCCAGATTTTACTGTCACACAGTGTATACTGTTATACCGCCCATGCCTAAAGACTTGGCCCTTCTCTAATGGTTTTATTAGACTGGACAAATCTTTGCATCTCTTCAAGATTTCAATCTTCAAGATGCGTGCCAAAATCCGGTGCATGTGGCTACATCTTGATGCCCAGTGTTGCAGTAAGTGTCCCAATGACCTCTAAACTACTAGCAAATCAATGTCTTTTCTGTGTGCGAAAGTAACGGCAACATCTTTCAACTTAAACAGAGGCAGAGTATCAATCTATTACTGGCAAGATTTCTTTCTCTCAAAATGTTTTAATTTTCTGAATCAGTTAAGCAGAACAATGTGAGGCAATCTTTATAGCGAGGTAAACGCAAACCACGTTAAGACGTTTGATTGTGGTATTTGGACAGCCACCATGGATGTCTTTCTTGTGATTGCTTTTCTGTATGACAAATGCTTAAAATAATTTAATATTGATTCAGAATGAATGCTGTTGCTGTATTGTCAACAGACAATACTGTATACCTGCATAAAGAACAAACTGTATCCTGTCTCCTATGTGGTTTTGGTTCCAGTAAATGGTGCTTCCCACAGTGCCATTGGGTGCAGGGATAGCCAACGGACCAATCAGAAAGGCGCAGGCTGACCCCAGGTAGCTGATAAGCGATGCAACAGCCGTGGCTGTAGCTCTCTGATCAGGAGCAAACCAAGTAGTAGAGAGCAGCTGCACAGATCAAACGGTTAGCGTGGTTTCGTTTGCCGTTTGATGTTTCCCATATGCAACAGAAATGGCAGCGCTGATGAGTTGGCCAACACGGCGTTCACACCAGTGAGACTGCTCACAAAATTTTGTAGCATCGGCAGAAAACAAGGTCACAAAATGCGACCATTTGGTCGCAGACTGGAGCCCTGAAGAGGCTTTTGGTCAAGCCTTTCCTTGTTTCATCCTAGCAATTGTCACAAACTGAACAAAATGTTTTAAGGTCTATTCTTGCGTTCATGAAGATGTGAAGTTCTTTACTGTGGTTTGTCAAAGAGTGTCCGAGGGATGGTAAAAATAAAAATAAAAACTCTGAAGATGTACTAAGTGAAGGATTGATAGTATACTTTCCCTAGATTTAAAACCAGCTCACAAGTGCATTTGGTTTGGCCAGTACACATCATACACAACATTCAGACTGCCCTTTATAGGTTCTTGAACCTTACAGTCTAAAAAAAAAACAACTTTGCTTCAGTCATGAATCATGCAATGCACTCCTCAATTCCCAATCAAATACAGTGTGTAAGCTCTCTCAACTACTCCTTTCTCTTTTGTTCCAGGATGCTGACATCTGATTCTGCAGAAAGGTGTTTATGCATTCCTACAGCATATTTTTCAACTGGACATAGCTCCTGCAACACTAGTCATGCTAAAGCCTGGGTGTTTTTGCTTCTAATGAAATGGGCTAAAATGCACTGTGGGATTTTTTTCCCTTAATAAGAAAAAGCGGTCTGCATTTGCATTGATTGCAATCATTGTGATACCCCTCACGTAGCTCATAATTGGATCGTAGATGATTCTAAATCCTACATCTTAAGCTGATCATCATTATGACTTTATGTTTGTCAATTATGGTTGGAAACAATGCAATATTGACAATTCTGGTACAAAGAATGACTACAGATATTGCCTATATATCAAGGCCAAAGAATTCCAGTCTGAATTGAATCTGTTAGCTTACTTTAATTGAGCAATAAAGTGTAAGAGGCTGTACTATATTGTGATTATAATCAAATTAAGTTCAGTGATACGCACAATGCTCAGCAGAGTGCCTTCAGCCCTTTCAGCTAAGACTATATTGAAAATAAAGCACAGCCTTGAGTGAGTCATAGCATTTATCGAACAGCTACTACATAAAAATATGTACAAATTTTTTTTTTTATTAGGCAAATTCATTAAGTGCTGCCTTTCCACTATGATCCAGTCCTTGACGTGTAAACGAAGGTCAATATTTGGCCTCTATGGGTGCTCCAAAATAATAAAGCAAGCAAATGTGTGTTTCAGATTATAAATACATGCATACTTTGGACTGGCTGGAACACTGTATAGACCAATCACCATCCAGGACTAGAACATTTTCACAATATCAATTATGTGTAAAAACTTGTAAATGTGGGACTTTCTAACTGGTTGGAAAGTCTGATGGTTAACTGGTGGGTTTATCCTGAAAACAATGCTAAAATGCAACTAATCATATAATCATGCAGAGTTAGGATAGCAACATAACCAAGCTTATTAGCCTGTAGAGGAGAAATAGTTTCACACATTTTTTAATCGCCAAAGGCTATGTATCCAATCAAACACTATACATTATTTTTGTGCAAATAGATGTCACTTGGTAGAAGCTACTCAAATTATGCCAACAAAACAAAATGACTAACAAAATCATATGAAGCAAAACGTGGTTTGCTGCAAAGAACATGATAGATAAATTTACTAGGAACCAAGATTGTCAGCTTTTCTATTCAACCCATATTGAAGTAAGTATTCAGTCAAAAGACTGCCTGACTTCTGTTCAGTTTAGCTTGCAAGGAACATTGTGGCTCTATCTCACTCCTCACCACCAAGACAACAATAAAAAAAAATAAAAAAAAAGACTAAGGCATAATGGTACAATCTGCTGCGACCACAATCGCTGTTGATTTGAGAACAACCATTGGCATTTGTAACCAAACAGCATTGCAAAAAATAGATTTTATTGCTGCTACTTTTTGCCATGATTGAATCTCAGTCATTCTGACACCACATCAAGCTTCTAAATAAAGATTTAGGCTAATAAAAGTAAGAAAAATCAGAGAAATCCGTGAATAGGGCTGATTACTTTTAAACCTCGAATCTGAATCAAAGTAAGAGATGAAAAGGGAGAAATGAGTCTAATGAATGGAGAAATTTAAAGGCAGTGGAGTGGTAATTTAGCCTTAGATAATTCTGATCTGGCACGAGCAATGTCAGGGAGGATTCTCTGCTTTCTTATGAAACTGCTGGGTTAACAGGATTCTAATGCAAATTTAATAACCTCCATGAAAATGACTAAGTAACATGTTTTATAAATGGACTGCTTTATACTGACCAAAACAATAACGGTACTGCCAAAAAAATTTAAACTAAACGTCAATGCCAGAATAAAAGAGGGCCCTGGGAGAATTTAAAACACATTGCCAGTGTTAAAATCACAGCCATTGAAGACATGATTTGTGTCCTTATGTTAAGTTACAGAGGAGAAAGGTAATAGTATTCAATCAAAAGAATGCCTGAAACTTCTGTTCAGTTTGGCTTGCAAGGAACACTGTGGTTCTAACCAAGTGACTACTCACCACCAAGAAAACAATCAAAAAATCGACAAACGCACAACAGCACAATCTGCTGACCCCAATCGCTGTTGATTTAAGACTAACCATTGACATTTGTAATTAAACGGCATTGTAAAAAAAAAGTTATTGCTGCTGCTTTCTGCCACGATTGAATCTCAATCATTCTGACAAACCAAAGCTTCTAAATAAAGATTTAGGTTAATAAAAATAATTGAAAATCTGAATGAAAAAAACACATGAATAGGGGTGATTACAGAAACAGTTCACCCAAAAATGAAAATTATGTCATCATTATTAACTATTCTTACGTTGCTCTGAACACATATGCTGTTATTTTCCCCCACAGAACACAAAAAAATATATATTTTGAAGAATTTGTACACTGTTCTTTTACATTCAACCACCATTCATATAGTGATTACATCAAAGTCGGACCCCAAAAAAATAAAAAAAAATCATTAAACTAGTCCATGTATCATGCATTATATTATATATAAGTCTTCTGAAGCTGTAAGGTAACTTATTGTGTGAGGAACAAACCAAACTGACGCATTATAAACTGCTAGAAAAGAGCTGTAAGATTCTTCAAAATTCCTTTGTTACATAGAATAAAATAAATAAATAAAAATAGTAGAAAATTACAATATAATAATTTATTTAAATTATATATAAAAAAAATGTATAATAAAAATAAAAAATTCAATACAAAAATAATATAATTTTATATAAACATTATTTATTTATTATAAAAATAATACATATTTTAATAATACTTTGAAATATTAAACAACTACATCACTTTTCAGTTAACAATGTAAAAAAACTTTTCTTCTATCAAAAACGCTTCTATGAAATGCCATCTAAACAGAGCTAACTGATGTCTGATGGTGTCCAATTTAGCCTTACACTGTGAACTCTTAAACAAAATAGCATATTCAGATCAGAATGACTCTTTCTAGTGTGGCATATCAATGATTACCATCAGTCACATGCTGGATCACATGATATGCAAAACGGTCATTACCTTTTCAATGAAAAACTTTTACACATTATTAATGCAAGTGCTGACACCTAGTGGTAGCTCAATTCACAGCTGAAGTCACCAGGTCTCCTACTTCCTCTGCGACCTAAGCTTAACCAAAGGCTTTCAGTAGCTCTCCATAAACCTGTTATTTTTGCAACACATGCATCTCATGACTTAGGCAGTGTGAAACTCTATGTGAGTCATGGGGTCGGTGAATAAGTCCTAAGCGATCCACCAGTAACTAACGAACCTTGTAGCACCTGCTCATTTCTATGAAACCTTACATGTTGATTGTATAAAGTCTGCTGGTGGTGTAAATGTATTTAAACAATACATCATAAGCTGTTCTGGGCTTCTAAAATATAAAACACACAACATAGAGTTGAGCCACTTCGTATGAATCAATAGACTCGACACATTAAGTGCCCCCGTGTTAAAATCAGCCATTACATTAACAGTCACTGCAGACAATAGTTGCTTGCAATGTATCTTTGTGTTTAAATGTGCTTGTGGTGTAATATATAAATATATAAAACTATCAACATAACGTCTCAGGTTACTTATGTAACCATGGTTCCCTGAGTAGAGTCCTACAAAGCTTTTCCTGTTATATATCAAGCAAATGCACAATTTTAGATTATATAACTGAGAAGGTCAATGTGTCACTGTGTGCTCTAGGATTGTGGGAGCTGTGAAACTAAGCTATGTAGCCTTGTTTCATTCAAGTATCTAATAAGCAAATAGCAAAAATAAATAAATAAATCTAAAACAGAGGGGGAAAGTAAAATTAATGCACTGTTTGAAAAACTGCAATGTTTTAGCTCTTAAATGCTAAGTGAAAAAAAGCTATAAAAATGTGTTAATTGTGGTGATGTACAATAATGTTTTAATGCAGATGGAAATAACCATATAGATACAGGTAAGTATGCAAATCTGCATGAATTATATGGTACCCACGTTCTCTGAATGAACCAACAATTTTCGTCATGCCTCAATAATAAAATATGATTTACGCTCATGATTTACGCTCTGATGTCTTATATTAGTTTTATATTGTCAACTGACTTCACTAACATAAAAATAAAATAAAATAGCCATTCTAATTAAATCTATGTGCAACTTCATTTAGACAACCTTGATGTCCATCATTGGTGTAGTTAGCTCTTTGTCAAAAATAGTAATAATAGAAAAGGTTTGTTTCCTTTTCTCACAACTGCAATGAGAAATTTGTTATAGTTATTTCTATATGTGCGGTTGTTAGCCATGTGTGAATGAAACAGCTTAAAGAGATAAGGAGCGAGAGAAAATGGAAAGAGGACACAAAGCACAGAAGAGGACAGGAACATTCAATTTTTCAGGTAAAAGAATCCTAATCTAAAGCAAACAGACCACAGTCAGTTAAATTGTTCCAGCACTATGTATTTAAGCAAATGAAAAGGTCACATCTTTAAAGCGGTACTAGCCCGCAAGAGTACCATGTAACTTTGCCAATAAATAACACACTTTCTCTTATCATAAGTTGCAGTGAATTTAAAGTCAGCATAAATATTCTGAAAATAAGTGTTCGACTTCATTTATCATAAAATTGTATTATTAATATACTGTCCAAACTGCTCTCTATATAGAGGCCGACAAGTACATCTAATCACACAAATAGAGCTAGATCACGAAAGCCATAACTATACAATAAAATATTTGCCATTCAAGTCATCAAACGCAGCTTGTCAAAACAATATTTCTTTGGCTGTGCAAATTTAGACCTCAAACAGTACAAAAATATTCAAATGACCAATAAAGTGTGCCAGCAACCTAAAGAAAATGTTTTAGGAAGAGACCGATCGCAACACTGTCTGCACAGCATCAAATACTACAGCATAATTTTTTTCTACAGTACCATTAAAGTCACAAAGCAACAGAAGTTATTTTTCTGTATTGTGACGTACATCCGAGTGAACTGGATTATATAAAAAAAGGTTTTAAAGTAGTGCAGGACTTGGTTCTATTCATCGTTTGCTGACTGGATGGAAGCTGAAATTACTGGAGAAATCCTGCATACGTCACTAGAAAGATGTCTGACGTTATGAGAGTTAGGGCTGTCAAAATGTTTTTCGAATTTCGAATATTCGTCGAATTTAAAATTATGCTTCGGAGAAACGTGCATAATATTTTGCTCGATGCGCCCTCTTGTGGCCTCAGGAGAGAAGCCAAAAGCTTTTTTTCCCCCAACTGAAATGATGCCTTTTAAATTCGAATATAATTAGAATATTGATAATATTTAAGTAAAAAATTTAAATTTAGTTTTTCAGCCATTTTGACAGCCCTAATGAGAGTCTGATTAAAAGTTAACAGGTCAAAAAAGAAACATGCATAAATGAACATGTAATTTTAATATGCCTATACACTTTCACTCCAAAGCAGCATTTCATACACAGTGCGGCATCATGTAATAAATGCAGTTACAATTTGGAGCAATGTGAGACCGTTGGAAAGCAATCTCTGATCTTCTAATGACTTATCTCATTGGGAAATTGAGGAACTGCATAATTACACAAGTGATAAGGAACCAACTTTTAGTGAAAGCTAGTTTGGGTAAGTGGAGTTTTTGTTGAATAAATTATGCATCATATTGTGCAACAGAGCCTTACCAGCGTCTGTAGTGCAGGTCTTTGAGGGGAACACTTCGTAACGCTGCGCCCAGCACCATGAAGAATGCTGACAGCAGCAGAGACGCTCGCAAACCTTTGGCACAAGACAGAGAGGAAGGAAAGAAGGCATATCAGAGAGATGTAATTTCTTGTAAGCTTTGATTAAGTGATGAGATTAGCTGTTGATGTAGATCTATCCCTAAGATATAAGCAAACTATGCACGCCTATCATGAAGATATCAGGATTAGGAAATCAGATGTGAATGGTTCATTTTTAACCATAAAAAATAATTAAACATGATTTATTTGTGACAAAACAAATGTTTGTGTCCAGAAGCCATAATGAAAATCTTTACTCCATGAGCATTTTCCTGGATTCATGCATAAGAGCAGAAACTTGAACTTCAATAACGTTTTTGAGTTTAATATAGACACTCTGGCCTGTGGTTTTTGGCAGACATTGTTTTTACAGCCTGTGGCAATCGCTTTCGTGTTGAGAACAAAAGGGAAGGTGAAATGCTCCCATTCAAGATAAAGAGCAAAAAACATGGTTGGAAGCTTTTTGCTTAAACATTTTCAAAAGAGCATGCCCTTTCTTACCAAAGATATCAAATAAAGTGTGTTAATATGTTAATAAACAGAACTTGAGCATCGACAAGCTGTATAAGCTAATAGAATAAGCTATAAAATGTGGAAACTGAAAACATTTGTTTGACAATTATCAAGTCTTTGAGATGGCCAAAAATGCCTTATTTTCATGCAAAAAAACGTGAAATGCATTGGGGAAATGTTAAAAACATTAAGCATTCTGTCCTGTTTGACCAAATGATCTTTTCCAAATACAAACCATGTGAGTGAAAATGTCATTTCCGAGGCTCAAAACAGATTCCTCACAAGATACTCTTATCTAGGGACAGTTCACTTAACAATCACAATTCTCTCTCACACTCATGTCCTCCCAAACTGAAATGCTGTTATTTTTTTATGTGGAATGTAATATTTACACAACTAATTACCATACAAGGACAATTTATATTGACCATGTAATAAACACTAAAAAAAAGTTTTTTACATAAAATCTGAAGTCATACGATAGCTTTGTGTTAGGAAAGACTGAAATCAAAGTTATTAGTCAAAAATCCTTGACCGAAACAGTTAGTGCTTCTCCAACTACGCGTTTCGGCTGTGTCAGCGCCTGCTTTGTGCACACAGAATGGATAAGTTAAAACAACATGTCATCAGCATGGACAAACCCCACTGTAAGAATGGTAGAGCAGTAATATGTAAAATTTGTTTTGCTGAATATCGAGAGATGGCTTTACTTTACTACAGTACGACTCATTTATCACCTGTGAACACAAAACCACCCAGAACAGCATACCAAGTTCGATTACCCAACTTAATTTTTGGCTTTGGTCGATGAAAAATGTTAGTTTCAGTTAAATATTCAGTGCATCACTAGGCCTAGATCCTATAATTTTGGGTGAGCTCCAGCAAAGTATTTATTATATTTATTACTTTGTGGTCCTTTAGATGGTTCCTGACCATAATTTAAATATGAATAATAGAAATTTAGGTACAATATTTCCCTTATATCTCTACTGGCAAACAGATCTTTACAGTGGCTGGAAAATGTCATAAAACCTGTACAGTTTAATTCTCATGTGAACTTTATAAAATAGTACTGAGATTCTATAAATGTTTTTTCTTAAACTTTCTTAAAAATAAACAATATACCATGAAGTACTAGGTATTGAAATCAGCCAATTCATTTCCATTTTACCATTAGATATGTTTATGTCTGTTTTACATTTCATTCAAGGCCACCAAGGCTGTACTTCCCTCAACTTAGAAACTCATTCAATTGTCATGACAAGTATAAATACAAAATTGGCATCTACTGACGCCATGCTTACATAAAGACGCGTGTCATATGATGTTAGGGAACTGGTTTTGTTGCCTAACATGTGATGAACTACCGGTTTATGATTAATTTTTATTTCACCTGATGTAAGGAGTCCTTCTGTGCAGTTTGTTTTTCATCTAACCAACATAAAGCATTAGTGTAAAACATAATTATTCACAAATTTTCTAGTTTTTCTAAAAGTATGTACTTTGAGAGAGTTACACATCTGGCCACACAAATGTAAAACTGTAGTAGATATTCAGATATTCAAAAGGTACTTGGTACATGAACACTTTTGTCAGAAATATATGTTGTCATAAAAACACAATGGTATATAAATAGGGCGGTAGTATAGAATTGTGATTAAGGGTCAAAGGTAAAAACAAATTATAGTTTGGATGTGTCCTTAAAAATGGTTTGAAAGCCCTTTGTTGTACTTGACAACATGTTTAAAAGAGATATGAACAACTAATGACACAGAGCTAAATTTTCTTAATAAAATGAATTTGTGCATACATTACACATTGAAATGATCAAACTGGCTCTGGTTATTATGTGTAATTAGTGATATCACACAATCAACAAATCTGTCTAAATATTGGCAGATGTATCTAGTATAATTTGTTTGTATTTACAGATATTGTTGCCATGACAAAACTAAAACAACTCACCTTTCTTATCCATCAACCAAATAAACAGCAGCCAGGGCAGGTAACCCACTGGACCCCACATCACCAGCACCGCGATATCTGTCGATGAGAAGTCGAACACATGCTTGGCTGAGATCTGGATCGGGCCCCAGGTGTTCCACACAAGTCCTTGCATAAACCCCAACAATGAAAACATGGTGAGAACAACCCATCTTCTCCTATACACCCTGCTGAACACAGGCTGTGTGTTTGTCGCCGGCTGGGAAGGAACCAGCAAAGGTTCCCTTTCTCCTTCGGTGCTTTCCACGGCACCCATTGAACAGACGTGGTATCACGTTTTAAAATGACTTTATGCAATCCGGCAACGTCTATAACAGGCCACATTAAAAGCTAGGGCACTCGCTCAATTGTCAGCTGCCCATCGAAACAAAAACAACCGATGACACTCCAGCAGCTACGCTCCAAACTTTAATGCGCATGCGCTGCCTACAGACGGAATTGACGTAACGTGTGAAACTGCAAGTCGTTGTTCTCCATGTTGGATCAACCATTTCAAATAACTTAAAGGAGACTTCAGCTCTTCTGTTGAGCCAACATGGCCGTTTTTTCGTTTCCTGTGTGTTGAGAGGAAATAACAAAAATCAGCGGTAAGTCTCACGTGAGTTTTGTTTACTAGCTGGAAAAGAGATTTAGATTCCAGATGTGTAGATTCCAAACTGTTAATATCTGCAGTAAATTTGCAATTTGTTTATGCAGATGCTGCACATGCATTGACTGTGTGTTTTTACATTTTAATATGAAGTTGTCAGTTATATTGATAGTTGTCACTTAGATTATGGTTCTGACTTTGTGATTCACTTTAGTGATTGTGATGTATTTTCATCTGAGTGATTTAAAGTAAAACTCCTACAGTTTATCTGAAAGATTACTGAATGGGTTTTTCATTTGTGTTGTATACGACAAAATCCACTCATCTTAATCATCCTCATCTTATTTTTTTTTTTTAATGTAGAATGGCTTCAAAACCCTTCACTCCAGAGGAGGTGAGGAGGATTGTCCAGTGTCTACAGACACCTGCTGTGTTTCTGAACATGACCACAGACTGGCCAGCATTACACTGGACTGTGGAGCACCTGTCAACTTGCCTTACAGAGAGGCTTCGGTTTCGTATTGGGAAAAAGACTGAGGATATGGGTAAGCCACAAACATTAAACAGCCTCTCATAGGTATTAACAAGATCATCAGAGTAGAGGAACTCCATTTGCCCAGGACATCATTTTTTAAACATAATCAGGACATAATTTTCGAATTTAAATGATAGGTAGGCATGTTAGAGCAGGTTTGGACAACAGTAGCTTACTATAGTTACTTGTGAAGTGACTATACCCCATGTAGCATCCTACTTTCTCAAGAGTATTCCACACCTTTGTTTTAATGATCTAAATTAGGCAGAGTAGTTAACTGTCTTGAGTAATCACACTTAATATGATCAAAATGTACTCCTGTGTTCAGATTAGAAACCACCTGTGTTCAGCAGTTTTGCACAATAATAAATACAAAATGCTCGTCTTTCATTTTGGAGAAATTTATTTTTGTGTTATGGTGTTATTGATAGGAATAAAGTAAGCGTGGGAAAATTTGCAAGTGTAACTGAAACATGTTCTGTGGGGGGTGTGAATACTTTCGGAATGTGGTGTACCAAATGGCAGAAGATTTTTCTATAGTTACTTGTGAAGTGACTATACCCCATGTAGCATCCTACTTTCTCAAGAGTATTCCACACCTTTGTTTTAATGATCTAAATTAGGCAGAGTAGTTAACTGTCTTGAGTAATCACACTTAATATGATCAAAATGTACTCCTGTGTTCAGATTAGAAACCACCTGTGTTCAGCAGTTTTGCACAATAATAAATACAAAATGCTCGTCTTTCATTTTGGAGAAATGTATTTTTGTGTTATGGTGTTATTGATAGGAATAAAGTAAGCGTGGGAAAATTTGCAAGTGTAACTGAAACAAAATGTGAAACATGTTCTGTGGGGGGTGTGAATACTTTCGGAATGTGGTGTACCAAATGGCAGAAGATTTTTAGAATACTTTGAGTAACTTTTTTCCCCTACAGTGTCAACAGAAAACAGTTATTTCTGTTATTAGATGCCCTCTATCACAATGTGCAACTTAATTTGAAGTAAACTTTAATTTGAACTTAATTTGTGACACATTTGCAGGAAATGAAACGGTCTGATACAAATAATTGCCAGAAGTGTGAAACGGTAATAGTTAGTCTTGCAGAAACCTTTGTCACCAATGAAGGCTTTGCTTCTTCAGGTTCTTTGGCACTTCTGGCAAATAGTTATTGCAAACCATTGGAAACAACTGTTAGACTTTTTACTAAAGTGAAATGTAAATATGGGAAGTGAACATGAAATGCCAAGCAGTGACAGAACTGTGACAAAACTGTACTTCTAAGTTTTAAACAACATTTTTCAGTAATAATTAAAAACCCCAGTTTTTATGACTTCAGATCAAGCAAACTGATATGGTGCTTTAGTATATATGAAAAATAATCAATTTCCATATGGAAATAGCCTCTTACACAATACAGTTCATTTGCCTAAAATCATTTTAAATTATCAAAGGATTTTTTTCCAGTTTGTGCATTTTGAATAAACCCTTTTGGAATAATCTATTCATTAATTACTTTTCACTTTTGTTTCGCTTTGTTCGCACCAGCTCCTCTTTTTGAAACAGAGTGTTCCTACATTGAAGCAACCATTAAAGAGTTTCTGTCCTGGACTGCCAATGAAGATGAATCACTTGTTGGGCCATTTTCTGACCATCACTGCAAAGAAGTATGGGCTTATGCTGATTACAAGTACATTACCCAGCTTTTTCAGGATAAACCTGCCATGTTTCAGGTAAACCATGCAAATTCCCTTCCATTACTTTAAAGAAATATTTAATATTTTTATTTTTCAAATATTTATTATTATTATTATTACTATGCAATATGTTGTATTTTAATATATATTCCTATAATGTATTAAACTCTATATTTTGCCATTGCAAATTCTACAGTGTTTATGACGGCTAAAATGAGCCCCATTTAAATAAAATAAATGGACAAGACACTACTCTTTTCATTTTCTCCCACAATCAATCATACTCTCAGACCTCATCAAGCACCATATTAACCCATTTGCCTTTTTCCGCATGCCAGTTATGCTTGAGAGAGACCAATTTTTCATGAAGTGGGGCTCTACAGCACACGGGGCATGTCAATGACATCAGCTTTGATCAATAAACACAGTCAAACATTCATTAGTATGTATTGCCTTGTCTCCCACGGATGCTTACCTTTATTTTATGAGCTCTCTGAAACTGTTTATTAGCCTACTGTTGTTGCAACTTCTCATGAAAATTTATGACAGCACTAGGAGTAACAGATATGAAGAGCAATTAATCAGTCCTTGCTGTTTTATTATTTAGTAAAACATATCCTATCATTGTCATTCTGTGGACATTTAATGATATTTTGTGCCAATTTATTTTGCTCTGTGTTTCCCAGCTAATGTTCATTTCTAGCTTTCAGTTGTTGTAAATCATAAATGCTTATGAGGTGCCAATATTCTCCCTGCCAGCTAGGGCATCGAGAGCAGATAAGGGCCTCTCTTAAATGATGAATAGGGTAGTTTGAACATTGCTGAGGGCTTGCTTGATTACATACCATCTCATTTACAGTCCCCTGGACGTGGTAATGGTTTCATTATCTACCTTCAAGGGCAGCATCTCTGAGTGGGTCTTGTTTGAATTGACATCAGTAGGCGATCAGATAGTTTTTTGTTCTTTGTAAACACAAACATTATAACTGCAGGATGTGGTGTGGTCGGACTTTGGCTTTCCTGGCCGAGATGGACGAGACAGCACACTTTGGATTGGGACACAGGGTGCTAACACTCCATGTCACCTTGACTCTTATGGTTGCAATCTTGTTTTCCAGATCCAAGGCAGGTAAGAACCAGGTTTAAACAAGGTTTACTCAAGTTTTGGGGCAAAAACTCCACCAAAAGTGACAAACAGGCCAGAGGTATTAGCAATTATTCCGTTTTCAATTATTCAGTTTGGTAACATTATTCCCTTTTAGTATTATTTATGTATTTTGTTGTATTTATTAATATTTTGAATTAGCTTTTATTTTTATATTTTAAGTTTTCAATTTAATTTTAGTTTAGATTTTAGTAATTTGTGTGCTTTTGTCATGTTAGGTTTTCTTTGATATTTCTATTTAGCTTTCATTTATTTTTATTAAATTTTAGTTTTGGTAATTTTATTACTTGGTAATTTACTTAAATTACTTCAACTTAAACAGGCAAGATTTTAAAGGTTTTCATGTAAAATGTATATTTTGTTATTGCATTTATTCATATTTTGAATTGGTTTGTAGTTTTATATTTTCAGTTAAAGCTTTGGACATTTTATGTGCTTTTGTCATTTTATTAGTTTTTTAGATTTCATTTATTTTTATCTCCTTTTAATTTGAGTAATTTTATTACTTAAACGGGTAACTTTTATAAAGTTAAATTATTTTATTTTATTTACATTTTATTTCAGCTTTTTAATATTATCAAAAGCCGTTTTTAATTGTTTTAATTTTAGTTTATTTTAGTTAAGACATCTCACCAATCTGTGTTGTGTGAAAGACATTGAGAGAACGTTAGATTTAGGCTTTTTTTCTATTTACAGATCCTAGACCTGTCACAGAGACAGGTGTGATTTCTCAAGACGCTTGTTTCAGTGAAATCTGTCATGTAGTGGGTAGTAGATTCAATTGAAGTACTTGACATATGTTAGAAACAATATGCCCTCATAAATTCCCCTGAAAATCAATTTCAGGGGCTGAATGTCACCATTTAATAAACAAGAACCCATAACCTTGCTATTTTATTGTATTTCTGTGCACCAGTATGAACTCTTGACTAGATGAAACTAGTTTTTGATGACTGGCTGTCAATAGACCCCTGAACTAGATAAGCCCCAGGCAAAACTGCCAATTTGGCTGATTCTGTGAGCATGGTTTAGAACAACACCATGTGATTCCTTCAGATATTGACAAGAGCTCTATCTCGTCTTATGTTAGGATTCCTGATCCAATCCTGAGCTGTTAAAGGAAAGCTATTTTTCCTCTGCATTCAAAAGAGCAAATGAGAAACGGAAAGTGCAGTGATGTGAACAGCTATTAAGATATATTATTTGCTCCATTGAGAGAAGCTAAACCTGACAATGAAGAACCTCCTCCTCCATCTTCTCTCTGGAGCTTGTCTTGGCTCTGTAATTGCTTATTGAGGCTGCTCGTGTCAAGATAGCCTGCCACAGAAATCACAGTATTATATAATATCTCCTGCGAGTAAGTTCATAATACTTCGAGAAATCTCTAAGCATTCCCATTCATCTCAATGGCAGTTGCTTGGTTGGCACCTTAAGTAAATACAGAAGCTGCATGACTAATTCAGTTAGAACTAATGCCTCTAGAAACTGACGTTCTGATAGTTCTGACAGTTGTTTGGCTAGCGAAAAATATAAATCCATTTCACCTTTTTTATGAGCCCTCCAAAAACTTTGGCATGCTAAAAATTTCTAACATAATGAAATATTTGTGATGTATCTATTAATTTGGGCACAAAATCTCAATGTTATCTCAATAAAGTCATTTTTTTCTCCAGGAAACGATGGCATCTCTTTCCTCCCGATGACACACACTGTCTCTACCCAACACGGATACCATACGAGGAGTCCAGCGTGTTCAGCCAGGTTAGCGTGGTCCAGCCAGACCTGAAGACGTTTCCAGCATTCAGAAGAGCTCGAGTCCACACCATCACTCTGCAGCCTGGTCAGGTAGGCCAATATGAGATTTTCTAATACACTTCCTGTCAAAAGTTTTGGACACACCTACTAATTCGGTGTATCCGGTGCATCCTAGGATGATATCCTAAAAATTACAAAAACACACAAAAAGAAATTCTACAACTTAAAGTAATATTAAAATGGAAACTGAAAATGTAAAAATAAAAACTATAATAGTATATAAAAATTATAAAATGTTGGATTACCTTTTACCCTTACCCATAATTAATTTATAATTTTCTGACAACATAAATCCAACATGGTGACAAAAATGGTGCACTAAGCACTTCTGCAATATTTACTGTTATCTTGCAACACTGTTTATACAACTCTCAATTATATTATTTTTGCACAGTCATATGAAACTATAAAAAAAAAGTATAATTGGTGATTTAATCATGTGTGTATCTGATTCAGAAAATCTCTGTAATTTTCTCTATAAAGTACTACATTCACTGAGTGCCCACTTTAAAATTTTGCTTCTATGCCAATTTGTTCTCTAACTAATTTTAGAATAGTATAAAATAACACACATGGGAAGTATTCGGTGCACCCTAGGATGCTTTTTAAACTGTATTAAAGGAGTTCTGAATTTGAATACATTATTATTACAATTATCATTATTTTAATTATTCTATTATTAAAAATATTTAATTATAAAATTAAATAGATTATTATTAAAATATTTAATTTAAATGATCTCATTTAATCACAGTTTGTTGTCCATAAAACTCATTTCAAATGTGTAGTCATAAGTTGTTTGCAAGCGAAGAAGGGCTTGTTTGAATCTCAGATATTACATAAATCAGATTTAGTCAAGATTTGTCCATTGTCATTGATGGTACATTCCCAAAACATTCAATATAACGTTCCCAGAGTGTCTTTTTGGATCCTGTATCACAACAGTCGGTCTCCTATGTGTGCATTTTGGTGGCTGGTAGTCGAATCAGACAGCAGTAGAATAAAGCTGTGTGTGTTTTGTAGCACACCCTCCTCCTTCGGATTCCAGCAGCGTGTGTGAAACCTCTCTGATCAAGCTCTTTGAGAGGCGAGATGGTGGCAAGGCAATTAGCGGCGGTCCAACACAGCGAGCGTACTCTCTGGGAGCACTCACACTTTTCACAGCATACTAATGAAGACGAGAGACATACACTTCCATTCTTTGAGAGAGCTAACACTGCTCCACTGCCTCTCACTGCAAATACAAGGGGGAAAATCACCAGAAGAACTTTTTTTATTTGCAATGTACCTTGAGTTCTGGAATGTTAGTGGTAAAAAAAATTTTTAACCCTCTGATGCTCTGCTCACTACAGTTGAAAAATCTGTTTTTAATCATTCAGGATGTGATTTACATTCAGTGCATATTTACCCCATTCTCCTCCTTAGATTTTAGATATGTTACTCCACTCTCATATGATTGCTATTAATGGGAATTTACTACAGCGACAAAAGCTGTTTTTAATCACTTTTATGCTTTTCTGAGGTGTGGGGGCCCTGGAATATTTCCTTATTGGGGGCAAAAAGGTTGAGAACCATATTATCTTCAGTAAATACAGTTTTTTAATCCTTTGCCCAACTAAACTAAGAGAGAGTAAGAGAACTTTTAAGAACTATACAGGGGCTTAACAGTTCTTTGTATGGCAGTGGTGCTATATAGGACCTTATCCACCCCAAAAAACTGCTGAAGAACCATACTGGTTTTAAAAGGTTCTTTATTATGGTAGCGGTGATATATAGCACCTCAACCACCCCAAAGAACTGCTGAAGAACCAATTTTGTGTGTGTGTGTGTGTGTATAAAACTATATATTTTCATTAAATGACATAAAGCTGAAATAAAGTAAAATGAATTATAAAATAAAAAATGAATAAAATTAAATGTATGAAAAAATTTAATGAAAATGAGAAATGTGACCTTTTCTACAAACTGAAATAAAATAAGTTTAAGAAATAAAATGATTTAAAATAAAAAATAATTTAAAGCTAAATAAATGTTAGAAATTCTTTAAAATATAAATAGAAAGAAAAACAAATAAAAATGACAAGCACATAACACAATTACTAAAACCTTAACAAAAATGTAAATGAAAACTGAAATATTCAAATTATTAATAAATAGTTTCTAAATAATAAAATCTCTCTAATTTTCTCCTTTGAATAAAGTAGTACACTGAGTTTTCATGTCAGTGTGTTCCCTGACATTTGGCTACATGTTTGTTTACGCCTTTGTTTTTATTATAGAGATTTGCTTGGATTTAAAACCACTGTATGTGAAAATCGATTGACCCCATCTAGTCCCATAAATATTGCTAGGATATTGATTTTTTTATGTCCCAAATGGTGTGATATTATATAGAGCACAGCTGCCACCTGGTGGTAAATAGTATTTCAATATATACATCTTTATATACTTGGGTTTAAAACTAGTATACTATAAAACTAGTATATAAACTAATATATATATATATATATATATGAAGAGTTCATTTGCAAAAACAGATAAATCCGTTTTTAACAATTCTCAGAAATCATGTTTTTTCATTGTGCATTCCAATTAATCTCAATCAAACAGCAGTTGGGTTAGTTTGACTAGGTTAAAAAATAACAAAAAAAAAACAGCCAACTAACACAATAAAACGCAATAAAAACATGACAACATTATAAAAAATATGATTTTTGAAAATTACAAATATTGAGTTATCGGTTTTTGCAAATAAACTCTTCATATATATATACACACACACACACAGACACGCACGCACGCACGCAAGATGCACTTTGGATCATTCTGATTTTATTCTGGAGGACATGATCATCAGGTTTTACACAGTTTTTGTAGTTGATGCAGCTTGAGTGCTGCTGTCAAAACAAAAGATGAACAAACAAAATACTAAGAGCACCTGAAATTCACTCAAATTGTTGTGCTGATAATGTGATGAAAAAAATTATTAGTAAAATACTGTTCATTTAATATTAATATTAAATAAGTATACTCTGCAGGTCTTTGCTTGATATGCTATTAGTTTTGACTGACTGCTGTAATCTTTCATCAGGTTCTGTTTGTGCCCAGACACTGGTGGCACTATGTGGAGTCAGTAGATCCAGTGACTGTCAGTGTGAACTCCTGGATTGAGATGGTAAAACTCTTTATGGCTTTGCTGGATTATTTCTATTGTGAATCATAGCTTCCTCTCAGTGCATCTTTTGAAATATGATTTTTTTGTTTTGTTTTGTTCTGTTCTCAAAAGGAGATGCTGAAATCACTAGGTTGTGTTTCCACCAGCTGTAAAATGCATCTTGTGTAATCAAACAGCTATTTAATATGCCCGTTTACTGTAAATGCTCCCATTTAGCAAACCTGATTGCTCAAACTATCTGGGCAGTTTAAACAATTGTATAAGAATTTGATTAATCAAGATGACTCTATTTGATGTGTACTTGAGTCAGATGTAGTTTCTTTCTTTTTTTTTTGGTGATTTTTGTATTTATCGTTGTGCCGTAGGACATGGATGATGAGGCCAGAGTAAGAGAAGCTCTCACTAAGACCATTGTGTGTGCCCTGAAAAGCGCCCCCAGCTTAGACAACAACGACCACTGGCTCAATCCTACTGAGGTATTCACTCCAGCACATACACACACAGTGCAGAAGAGATTTATTTGAATTCTCTGTAAAGCCATGAACGTTCTGCATAACCAAGTTTCACACCAAAACTCTAATTATTGAAAGAATGTTTCTTTAATTTAATAAGATAACGTGTGACCTTTTGTTCTCCAGAAGGTGCCAGTTTATTCAGTTGTTTCTTTTTTCCAACATCAAGATTATAGCTTAAAATGTAAATGAATGTACTGTAGTTTTTTGTGAAACAAAGGAATACTTTTACTTAGCAAGGATAAATTAAATCACAGTAAAGATTTATGTTACAAAAAAAATCTATTTCAAATTAATGCGATTTATTCCTCAAAGAATCGTGAAATTTTTTTGATCAGTTTCCACAAAAATATCAACCACTAGGAAATGTTGCTTGAGCACCAAATCAGCATATTAGAATGATTTCTGATAGATCGTGACACTGAAGACTGGAGTAATGACTGCTGAAAATTAGCTTTGCATCACAGGAATAAATATGATAGTATTTCACAATATTACTGTTTTTAGTTTTATTTTCGATTAAAAGAAAGAAAGAAAGCCTTGGTGAACATAAGAGGCTTGTTCAAAACAATAAAAAAGCCTTACGGATCCCAAAATTTTGAATGTTAGTGTATATGTTTGGTGAACTGGTTGCCATTTCATTTTGTTTTTGTTCTTTTCCACCTTGCCAGGTTTTTGTAGTTTGTGCAGAATGACAAATCAGTTTTAAAAAGTATAAATATTCCATGTAGATCTGGGCCCGTATTCACAAAACATTTTATCTTACCACTAAGAGTTCTCCTAAATAGCAGTAAAAGTTTTTAGCCAAGAGTTTTCTCTTAAAACCTATTCACAATGCTGCTGAGACAAACTTTTACTAAGGAATAGAGAAAAGTCTTAAAGGGGTCATATGACGTTGCTAAAAAGAACATTATTTTTGTGTATTTGGTGTAATGAAATGTGTTTATGCGGTTTAAGGTTCAAAAACACATTATTTTCCACATACTGTACATTATTGTTTCTCCTCTATGCCCCGCCTTTCTGAAATGCGTAAATTTTTACAAAGCTCATCTGTCTGAAAAGCCAGGTGTAATGAATGAAGATATTTACTCACCCCCATGTGATTTCAAACACATATGCTGTTATTTTCTTCACAACAAAAAGGAGACATTTTGAAGTATCTCTGCAGACGGTGATATGATTTGTGCGCTTCAGGTCTTCTGAAGCCATATGATAGATTTGTATGAGAACTAGGTTGAAAATGGGTTTGGAATGACAAAGGTGACAGAATTAAACTTTTTGATTGATATTGATTACAGTGTGTCATCTTGATTGTTGTTCCTTAGGATGGAGTTTCTTCACATGATGAAAACATGCAGTATTTAAACCTAGCGGTAAAGGCCTGTATGGACAAGAGGAGAGATGATACTGTCGGCATGCTCTCACTTGTAGACCAGCCCAGAGCAGAGCTGGGAAAACGTGACTCCAGCGGACAGTTAAAGACTCCAGCATCTCTTACCTTCGTGGTTCCCTTCGGACCTCATCTCATTCCTGTTAATTTGGCTCACAAACCCAACTGCACCTGTCCAAAGGACACGTCTTGTTACAGGTACAATGACCTGTCACAATGTCAAAGTACATCCCAAGATGAAGATGAATCAAGAAGTGTCAATGAACTTCAAAGATGGGGTCAGTGTGCACATCAGGAAGAGGAAAGTCCAGGAACCTCAGGAGGAGGTGCTGGTTTGCCCATTTCCACCAATGACATGCTCCAGTTCCTGATACACCCTGATGTCATCACTCTAGTTACAAGGCTAATCATGTGCCGACAAAGAGAACTTCACTCTTAATTTGTACCAGATCAACAGTATTTTTATAAATAAAAGGTCGCATACTAATTATTTTTTTGAATCCATCAGTCTTTTTGTACACATCAGTTGTCAACAATGTTGGGTCCAGACCCAAAATAATTTATGTAAAACACACATTTTGCATGTTACATGTATTTAAGCACCTGTAACTGATGTGACAGTAATGTTGTACAAGAGTTAATCAAAAACACTACTCACCTGAACGGCAATTATAACAAAGACCCTATTCGGACAGACATATTTGTTCCCTGATGGGTAAATTTAGGTTTCAGAAATATGAACTTAGTGAATGTAATCCCATCTGAATTGAACAAGTCTGTGTTTTTCTCACACAACTTCTGTTAAAAGTACATAGTGACTGAAAATGATTTTCCAGCCAAATCGGCAGTAGAAATCTAATCCCGTTGGAGAGGAATGTCTGTGATTGTAGTATATAATTTTTTCACAACACACTTTTATAATTACCTTCATCAAATACTTTAAAGCCAAATTTTATCTTGCTTTTCCACCATAGTTATTTATTTTTTTGGTCCAAATTTTTGGGTAAAATAGCAGCTGGTGGATCAAATCATGCTGCAATCCTATCTGGTGTAACTGTATGCATTATATTATAATTACATCACATGACCCACACATACACATGACAACAGAGTGCCCAATCCTGTCCAAATTAGTACATGAAATTACAGGGGTCCTATGATAACTAATTACATCTAGATAGTGCAAGACTGACAAACATTATGTACAAATGTGAGCTTAAAAATGTGCAAATGGCATTAGATCATGATATTGTTGAAGTTTATTCACTAACATTCTGGGGTCAGTAAGATGTTTTTTTTTTTTTTAAGAAATTATTTTATTAAGCAAATACTTATTAAATTGTTAAATTATTTTTTACATTGTTACAAAAAATATTTTAAATAATGCTGTTCTTTTGAACTTTCTATCCATCAAAGAATCCCCCCAAAAAATCTATGACAGTCACAAAAATATTGAGTAATTGTTTTCAGCATTGTTAATAAGAAATGTTTCTAGAGCACCAAATCAGCATATAAGAATGATTTCTGAAGGATCATGTGACACTGAAGACTGGAGTAATAGCTGCTAAATCTTCAGCTTGGCCATTGCATGCATAATAAATTATATTTTAAAATATATTAAAATAGAAAAAAGTTATGTAAACCATAATAATATTTCACGATTACACTGTTTTTCCTGTATTTTTTATCAAATACAGCCTTACTTGAGCATTAGAGACTTCAAAAACAAAAATCTTACAGACCTCAAACTTTTGTAAGGTAGTGTTCGTCACATTCTTAATAATTACATTTTATAACAACAGATTTATTTTTGTAAGGTGCCATGTAAAGTAAAAGCATAATAATAATTCCTTCAGTGCAGTACATTTCTCTTAATTCAGTTAAAATATGATCCCTGAGCAGTAGAGCTCAGCATTATGCCACAAAGGCTCTTGAACAAAATACCCTGACTGTGGTTAACAGTCTGATGTGAAAGAAGTTAATTAGCTTATTGGTAATTAATGGATCTGAATAGTTCCTAACAAAACCCAGTCATTTTGCTACATCTTGGTTTGCTTTGGCATGTCAGTCAAGGAAACCGTCTGGTTTTTCTTACTATCAGAACTTTCCACTTACTCATCATCTGTGCCCTCGCTGAAAGTCTTGTCCAGCTGGTCTGGATCCACATAAGTATAGAAATAGGCCATGATGGAGAAGATAATGCTGACAGCCACCAAAAAGGATGAACTCTGCCCACTGTAGATTCAAAAAGCAGTTTGTCAGTGCAGGATCTATGCATTAAAACCATGGGACAAATAAGTGCTTGCAAGAGTCAGATTTGACTGATCATGGGTCGAGAGGAGGGATGACCTACAAGACCATGGTGGAGGATTTGCTACTCAACAGATCCGGAGTTCATTGACAAATATCTTATATCGTAAGATGCGCTCCCTTTACTCATAGTGCGCATGAACGCGAAATCAAAAAAAGTGAAAGTGAACAGCACGAGCGCTCATTCAAAAGAGATTTAAATACCCCCCCATTGATAGCGTCTCCCTGCTACACAAATTATATGTAATATTAGAATGTTTGCGGGAACGGGCGGGACTGGACAAACCTTGCAGGAGCGGAACACACACGTTGTCACTGTTTAAGTTCAGAGCAGAGGTAAGAAGAGTGTTATCTAGCGGTCAGGATATAAACTCAAAACAAAACAATGGCCATGAATCTTGTATACATTTTTTTTTTTTAAATATCATAGTATTTGAGAATCGATACAGTATCGCCAAAGAAAATATTGCGATACTCACGTGTATCGATATTTTCTTACACCCCTACAGTACAGTAAAAGTTGCAGAAAAAACATTAACTAGAAACTGAACTCTATCACCCACCTTCGAGAGTATGACAGTATAGAAGGCACCGAAATCAAGAAGTCCCAGGTCGATGTGATATTGGTTGGAGTTTGTTTTGCAAACAACTCCATTGTATCTGAAAGAAGAGTAAATGAAGTGAAAAACTGATCAACTGGAGAGTTATTTGAAACTATATGGATAATGAAACAGATGTAGACCTAACATACTCACTCTCCCCTTGGTACGCTAATATTTTGAGAAATCCCATAATTAGCAGCTGCATAAAATTCATCAGTGCCAACAGTTATGTTGATATTCTCTGTGTGGGTATTGATAAACCTGCAAAAGTCAAATATTCTAAGACAAAAGAGTACTGAAAACGATTTCAGATAATGGCAGTTGTTTTGTCAAAGGTTAGCTTGAAGGTACTGATAATTGCAGCAAAACACTAGAGTTTAACAAAGCTGTAAAACAGTAACTTGAAACCATATAAAACAATGTTCTGCTAGTATTAATTTACCTTAGATATGCAGCCCCGGTTTCAGATTTGGTGATGTGATCCTTCACCTGTATTTAGTTTAATAATGATTCAAATCTTTCAAATAATGTATTTTAATGTATAATAATGTATATGCTGGTACACTCTTTGCTGATGAAATCTGAAATAAAATTTCACATCCAGGTACTCACCAATTTGCATACAGTGTCACCAGGTTGTGCAGTGTGCAGGAAGAGACTGTAGGCAGTCCGTTCTGTGAACGCGAGTTCACACTGGTATTCGGCCCCATTGTGAATGACAGTAACTGTGTAGAGCTGGGATTCGCCAGTAAGTGGAAGACTTGTGTATCCCGAAGGATCCTGCATGACAAGAATGTCTTCAATCACAGCTCATCTGATCAGAATTCAGAGTTGGAACAATATACAATATAAAATCATATTCACTCTTAAGTCCTTGGTAATGTCAAGTGATATTGATGTATTCTATACATTTCTGTTTGAGGTTTGTAAGATTTTTTAAAAGTTTTTGAATAAAGTGTATACTTTATAAAAAACAGTGATTTTATTCAGGATTCTTTGATGAACTGAAAGTTCAGATTGTTTTTGTTTTAATGTAAAAATCTCCTCTTGTCACTTTAGGTCACATTAAAGGCAGAGTAAGTGATTTCTGGTAGCCAATGTTGATATTTGAAATCACCACTTGATGAACATAAGTATTATTTTTACCAAACTTTTGAACAGTAGTGTATTATGGTAATTTATACAGAAAAATACATTATAAGTATGTTCATTATGGATGCAAAGAAATGCACTCGTGTTTTTCTGTAGTGACGTTACCTCATTTGGTGTAAGTGGATCTGAGAAGACCGTGTGTCCTGGAAACTGCACGGTGACATCTGCATCCATAAGATTATAAACCTGAAGAAGGCTTTCTTTGGCAGGAGAAGGCTCCACAACAGTTTTCTGGCCAGAGAGATGAAATGTAACTTTCAGTTAATGTTGACAAGCGCTAAAGGGTTAGTTCACCCAAAAATGAAAATTAGCCCACAAATTACTCACCCTAATAAATCACTTTATTTTGATTATTTAAAATAATCACTTTAATGTAGCTTGCGCCAACAGTCCTACACGGAAGCAGCTCCGGGCGGATGACGTATGAGTTCAGCGTTGCGCATACGCCGGTGAGTCTCGTGAAAACCAACGTTTGTTTACAGGATCAAAGGAAGCAAAGTTTCCTTACTTTAGCAAAGGAAAACCAGCCTCCTCTTGGCTTATATCGAAATCCTCCGACATTCTTTGTTTTGATCTCTCCCCTGGGCTTCCGTGTGCGTCACTTCTGAGCCGACCTCTATACGTCATCCGCCCGGAACTGCTTCCTTGTAGGACTGTTGGCGCAAGCTACATTAAAGTGATTATTACGTTTTGAATATGGATATTTTTCTTACAAAAACGCATCGATTCGCTACAGGAGGCCTTTGTTCACCCCCTGGAGCCGTGTAAGACACTTTTTTTATGGATGGGCGCTTTTTATTTAACTTCTTTTGGACTGCTGCATGCAACACCCGCTGAGTGGCATTAAACAGCTTGAAAGATCAAAGACAATTTTTAATATAACTCAGACTGGATTCGTCTGAAAGAAGAAAGTCATATACACCTAGGATGACTTGAGGGTGCATAATTTGTGGGCTAATTTTCATTTTTGGGTGAACTAATCCTTTAAATGACTGCTTTTAGTGGTTCCACAGAAGATCTTTAGATGCAATATATTTATAAATATAATCTATTTTTGAAAATGTACATACAATGACATTGAGTTCTATGACAGTTGCAGCACAGAATGCAAGTGCAGCAAGGATCATGCCTGCAGCCATCTTCCTTAGTGGACTGAAAATGAACAAAAAAATTGGATATAACTTGACACAGACAAGGTTAATAAGTAATCAAACGAGTGTCATGTTAACATAAATAATGTTTATATCTTATGGTTATACTATAACATTTTCCCCTGGTCTAATGTTTCGCCCCAAATACGTCCATCGAAAATGCATTACTGCAAACATTATTTTGTTTATTGTTAATTTTTTATAATTTATTATTGCGTGTACAACATCTCACAAATCTTAAACCAGTAAACCTCCCCTTATGACAGTACTTCAGATGTGTATGTGTATGTATGTAGATTGGAATTTGTAGATTAAGACTGGAATATATATCTGTATATGTGATTGTTCATTTAAACAGCACCCACGTGAGTTTGATCCGACACAGCCCTATCAGCGGGTATATGCCCATGTCGAAAATCAGAATAAACACCAGAATCAGCAAAGCATTCAGCATCTTAACAACACAGAAACACACACCCACTAAATGACACTATAACCATTACATGCAGAAAAGACATTGATTATAAAGGTGATAACAATAAAACTTTGTTGCTTAGGTTTTTACAACCTGTCAGACCAAATAGAAAGATAGATCTGGAATTTTTTTTTTTTACATGAAAATAAAAGGTTTCAAATTATGAAAAATGTTAAAGGGGTCATATGATGCTGCTAAAAAGAACATTATTTTGTGTATTTGGTGTAATGAAATGTGTTTATGCGGTTTAAAGTTAAAAAAACACATTATTTTCCACATACTGTACATTATTGTTTCTCCTCTATGCCCCGCCTTCTGAAACGCGTCGATTTTTACAAAACTAATCGGTCTGAAAAGCGAGGTGTGCTCTGATTAGCCAGCTATCCAGTGCGTTGTGATTAGCCGAATACCTCAAGCGTGAGA
>NW_015626394.1:901631-903341 GCF_001515625.1 Sinocyclocheilus rhinocerous
GCCTGAACACACCTCGTTTTCAGACCAGCACGCCCATGGGCGCACAAATGGGCACAAATGCATTTGCTATTTAAACAACGTGGCGCAAGACGTGAAAATGATAACTGCGTTGGGCTGAAACTAGCAAAAAACACTTGTCAGATCACACAGGGTTAACAATTTCCGACCGCATCTTTGTAATACAGAACTCCTGAAGGAATAATAGTGAAAACAACGACTGCTTTGAATTAGCCAGAGCATTACACTGCATTACAGGAGAATACATTATTTTCTGCAGATGTTGCTAATTTTCAAATGTTACTAAACAAAATGAACGGTCCCATTTTATATTGCGTGGTCTGAACTACTATGTACTTACATAAAATAAGTACAATGTACTTATTGTGTTCATATTGTATTGTAAAACACTTTTGCTGCTATTGAGGTTGGAAAAGGGTATGGTTAGGGACAGGTTTGGTGGTATGGGTAGGTTTAAGGGTGGGTTAAGGTAAGGGATGGGTCAACAGTGTAATTATAAATGTAATTACAGAAATTAATTACAGATGTAATTACATGCAGATATTTTTCAAATATAAGTACAATGTAAAAACATGTATGTACACAATAAGTGCATTGTACCAAATGATGAATTTAAGTACATAGTAGTTAAGGCCACTTAATATAAAGTGGGACCTTAGGTAGTATAAGTGTGAAATTTGAAATCTGATATAAACTCAATCATGATGTTGATCAGCTTTTAAAACTTTGCTTCCAGGTTTTACCCTAGCCAACAGCAACAAAAAGTCCAGATCCTGCAGTGCAGTTTTTATTTGTTTAGGTAGCATACAGTTGATAAAGCCACATATAAGTCGCGCACATTTCCACAGCATGCAACGTACAAACTAGTCCAACAAGTCCAACATTTTTTAAACTGTCACATCAAAGGCATTTGTAGAGGTTAAAAACATCACAGATCAAAATGATCATATAAATGACGGAATCAATGTGATTCGACTGTAATAAAAAAGAAAAAGAAAAAAGAGTTAAAATCAATATGATTTAAGTGTAATTTTTGAGTGTCCACTAGGGGGAGATCGAAGGTTGCAGGTTTTTTTATTATTTTTTTATTTATTTATTATGCTTTAAACGACATATACAAAACAATACAAAGCCAGGGTAACAAAGGATAAAAGAAAAGAAGAGAATCATAGACATGCATGACCTAAAAACATCACAGATCGAAATGATCATATAAATGACGGAATCAATGTGATTCGACTGTAATAAAAAAGAAAAAGAAAAAAAGAGTTAAAATCAATATGATTTAAGTGTAATGTTTTAGTGTCCACTAGGGGGAGATCGAAGGTTGCAGGGTTTTTTAAAAAAAAAATTATTTATTTATTATGCTTTAAACGACATATACAAAACAATACAAAGCCAGGGTAACAAAGGATAAAAGAAAAGAATTTTCTTTTTATCTTTTCAAAAGCAGGGTTAAAATTCAGGGAAACTCTAGCTTGTTCACTTTTCGAAATGACAACGCCTAAGTAATCAACAGCTTCTTTAACTTGAATACCATCCACAGATAAAAGGGAGGAATTGTTTAAGACTAATATTTCACATTTTTTTTATATTAAGGTACAAACCTGAAGCATTAGAAAACAACAGTATATTTTTAATTGCCTGATGAACCTGGCTCGAGTTAAAAAAAAAAAAAAAGGCGTTTACATA
>NW_015626394.1:903414-910233 GCF_001515625.1 Sinocyclocheilus rhinocerous
AAAAAAAAAAAAAAAAAAGGCTGTATCATCAATTTTTTTATTGATGCTAGTTGACTAATTAAAATACTTCTACCAGCAATATGAATTCCTTCTAGCTTACTATCCTTTCGAAGGTTGCAGGTTGTGGCTGACGCGAGCTGTGCTGTGCGTCACAGCCAATACAGACTGACGCAGAGACAACAGCACGAGTCCGTGTCTTCATTTATTAATGTCTATTTTCCCCCCTTTATCAGGGTGTAACACATTTATTAAAAGTTCAAAAGTAATTCAAAATTAAAAACAGTCCTCGTTGACGTTACCCTTCATTTTCCCCATGTCTTCAATGAATCCAAGTGTGTATTTGGACGCTCAACATCTAGTGGATTTCTGAGCACGCGTCACGGTCCAAGGCCGTCCCTCATGGTCCCTCCACAGAGAGTGAAAACTCATCCGCCTGCCTCATAAGTTAACGCTGCTGTTAAAGCTGTTTAACCTTCTTGGGTATGTTCTACTTCATGACAAAGAATCTGTAACTCCGAACCGGGCGGGTCGATGTGCCACATGAGACCCAACACATGCATCTGATTATGTGGTTTATGCGGGAGCTACACACTCCTAAACTGTTAATATATAAACGAACGCTGCAAACGAACAAACGGAAGCAACTGGCTGAGAACAGGTTTTGTCTTCGGTATAGTTACAATCAGTGTTGGGGGTAACGCGTTACAAGTAACGTGCGTTACGTAATAATATTACTTTTCTGAAGTAACTAGTAAAGTAACGCATTACTTTATAAATTTACACATGAATATTCGAGTTACTTTTTTAAAAATCTTGTCAACTGCAAAAAACACCACTTCAAATTTTAAAAAACATCTGCATGCAAAGCACAGCACAACAGAGTTGGACGAGAAAGAGCCGAATGATACCTGCACCCCGCCTCAAGCTAAACAACAAAAGCTTGATTTCAGTTCACCTTCACCAGGTAAAACAATTAGTTCGACTGAACTCAACAAATTGGTTGCTGCTTTTATTGTCGAGGAGATGCAGCCACTATCCACTGTGGAGGCGCCTACATTTCGTAATATCATAAGCAAAATCTCAGTGACAGGCAAAAGGACGGGGGGCGTGCTGCCCGATCGCAAAACCTTTACAAACTTTTTGGACAATGCATATATGGAAATGGAGACAGACCTAAAGAAAATTTTGCCGACCTGGAATATGTTTCCACCACTGCAAATCTATGGACTGCTCAGAATAAAAGTTTTCTGGGCATTACTGTACACTGGATCGACCCTGTAATGCATTACTTTTAAAAGTAACTTTCCCCAACACTGGTTACAATACAGTGTCTTTCCTCGACTCGTGTTATATTTCAGGCTGTTGCGTTGGTTAGGCTGTGGTACATGTGCCCTAATTAGTAAACTTGTGCCCCCTTCAGTGCAGCTCCCACTTCTCTCTGTAACAGGCGGAGACATTTCAGCATCTAACGGACTACTGGCGGTCAGTCAAACACAGTGGACAAGAACTTTAGTTTTGAATGGTTCTTTAGTTAAAATGTTCTCCAAACAAACGAATAATCGTAAGGAGTTATATTAAAGACAAGGGCGTAGCTACGTGGTGGCCATGGGTGGCCAGTGCCACCCCTGATGAAAGCTAATTTTAAAGAGAATTATATTTTGAGTAAATATAAGCGGGAAAAATATAAATATTTCTAAAAAAAAAAAAAGTTTGGAGTAACATTTTTTTAAAGAACTTTTTTTTTTTTTTTTTTCATCAAGGATGCATAACTGACCAAAAGAGACAGTAAAGAATTTTACATGGTAACAAAGTAATTGTTATAATTGTTGCATTACTCTTCTGAACTTTCGATTCATCAATGAAGCCTAAAAAAAATGCATCCGTCACGGTCAGGAAGGAACGAGAAGAACACTTCAACTAGAATTTAATGCCAATAAACAAAAGGATACAAAACACTGGAACTTCAGGGATGACATTTAACAGCAGACGGGAAACACAGGGTTTAAATGCACAGAAACTAAAGGGACACACCTGGGAACAATACGAACTAAACGGGGAACACCTGGACTCAAATTAGAAACAATCAGGGAGCATGCAGGAACAGGAAGAATAGGCTACCAAATAAGGGCAAGGAAGGCACATGGGGAGCAAAACACACACACACACACGACAGAAACAGAGTCTGACAGCATCACAGTTTCCTCAAAATTAATAAAACATTGATAATAATAAGAAATGTTTTTTGAACATCAAATCAGTATATTAGAATGATTTCTGAAAGATCATGTAGAACTAAAGACTAAAATTTAGCTTTTACAACACACCAGTAAATTAGGCTACTGTTTAAAATAGATTAAAAATAAAAAAGTTGTTTAAAACTGCAATAATATCTCAATTTTACTGTAGGCTATTCATCAAATACATGTAAGCTTGGTTAAACTTTCAAATCTGACTGTAAGCCTCACAAAAATATCAAAATGACCACAAAAGAGTGTCATGTCACTGAGCAATAAATAGATAAATTATAGACCTATATATTTAAATACACACATCATTGTGTAATATATGTACAATCCTTTTTTTTTTTTTTTTTTTACTATTGTATCATGAAAGCAATCAGTGAGGATTTTGGGTAGATCTGATTAAAGCCACATAAAGATAACTGTAAAGATATTTGAAAAGCAGGTTGCTATAACAAGGTTGTAAAGTTTAAAGGTCCTCTGGTTATTTTCTATAAAGATAATGTGTTAATGTGTCTGAGAGAGAGAGGTTGACCGTGATTTCACCAAGTACAACATGTTCCTGGAACAACATCCTTGTTGATCCTGGAACAACATTCCAATTAACCAATCAGAATTGAGGGATAACTTTTCAGGAAATATCTGTTTTAGGCTTACGATCAGGGTTAGGTGCTTCTACACCCTTGTTAATCAGCTATCATTTCCCTCTGATTTTAGGAATAAATTGGGTAGGGTTAGGTTTAAGGGTAGGGATTGGGTTTAGTCTATATTTTTGGACAGTATGTTGATCCAGGATCAACAAAAGAACAGGAACATGTCTTACTTGGCAATAACTGCAATGACCACCTTCAAAGATGTTGTAGCCTGTGCCCTCTGTAGGAAACACACTGTAATTCCCTCTAAAACAAACGTTTGTGTCTGTTGAACATGTATGTTTTGGGCTTTTCTGCGATCGCCACAACAAGCACCACTAATAAATAAATAAATAAATAAACGATCCGTAAAAAAATTATAATTCAGAACACAAAGTGCGTAACATAGCCTAGGCTACTCATAAGAGCGCGTCTAAGAGCGGTGGGACCCTTCAATAAATAAATAAATACAATGGACATGAGCAAAAAGAAGTTTTTCGCGGTCATTTCCAACTAATCTGATATCCAGTATCTGCCATTATTTTCTCTCCATCATTTATTATAAAACACTTATTCCAAAGAATAAATTACAACAGAAACAAACAAGTCATTCTTTATCACTACCTTAGTTTTCCTTGGTGATCTAGAACGCGACTCTCGTGCAGGTTCTGTTGAAGTGCTGCGAGAAAGAGCCGTGTCGTGTGAACGGTGCTGTAAAGCAGGTTCATTTAGGCCTACTTCAAGAAACAAGCAGCCGAGTGCTATTGCTTTCTCTATCATTATTGTTGTATTTTTCTGTTTGTGTTTGAACTTTTCCGTGTTATGTATCAGTTGTTGTAGTATTCATAAAAACTTCCATCCACCTGCATGAATACTGACCAGCAGATGGAGACAGTGGCATTTCAAAGACGTCCTGATAAAAGAAAATAGAAGGAATTTTGACTAATGTATTTGGCACTACAATGTTAAATAAATGTTCAAATCTTTGATACAAATGCTCTTCTGATGTTTTAAACCAATTTTCTTTTGACGCAGGATTTTATAGCAGTGGGAACAGGTGACTTGATCAGATTAATGTATCATAACAGAGATCAAAACCATGGACAATGGACCTTTTCACATTTGCAGTTTCCACAACTTTCCAAATGTACACATTTTGTAAAGTTTCTTACGGATGTCTTAAAAATATCTTACAAATTACAAATTTCTTAGCAAGGTGCTAAAGGATGGAAAGGCCACTCATGTCCGCCTGCCAGACGCAAAGCTGACTGAAATACAGAAAACAACAGTGTGGCCATGACAGGGAGTTGTTTTTCTCCATGTTATTCGATGACCTGAAACAAAAACATAAAGCAGTGTTGTTTATCTAAACAAGATACATTTAGAGCAAATTTGAGTTGGCAAAAAGTCTACTCTAAAGTCTAAAATCTACTCTTAGTATCTTCAATCAGTCATGGAGCAGCATCTCCTCCAGAATAAGTCTGCTGTGGATCAGACTGCAGTCAAACGCAAATCTTCTGGCAGCATTCTGTGCAAAAAAAATGAAAGAGACAACTGATTATTATACATAACACGGAGCAATTAATTGAAAAACATGTGAAAACCTTGTGTTTTGCTGTTTTAGTATTTCATCCATTCCACCACTAGATGGCATTCTGGGATTTGTTTTTGGCTGCTTTATCTGACAAAGCGCCAACTAGACATAGTAAAAATGTGTCCAGTTTCATTTTGTTTTCCTTGCTTAATCACTTAGGCTATTACACATCAGCCTAAGAGTGAACAGCAATATGTTGTTGAAATGTTTTATTCTGCTCTGATCAGAAATTAATCCGAGATCAGGGCAAGACAATGGCTAAAATGCCTTAAAAAGCATTATTTGAAGTATAAAATATTTAAAAGCAATATTTATTGTTTTGGGAATGTTTAATATTTCAGATACTGGCATATATTTACCACATAACAGAAGCAGAAATACAAATACTTCCTCCATGTGTGTTTTAAGAGGAAGGATAAAGGATGCAGTGCATCCTGGTCATAAAACATAAATGAGTGCTCTCTGCCTTCTCTTCCTTTTCCCCAACATGCTCTTGAATTAAACCGTTATAGATGGAATTGCTGTGGTAGACAACGGGAGTATTGTGATTTGTTTTAATTCAGATTGACACAAAAGATGAGTTCCCAGAGCAAAGCAGATTTGTTGAGCTTGTTCTGGCTATTACATCTTCTCAGCCCGTGACCTCCTGGGTCATTAAAGACCTCAAAATGGCCACACTGGCCCACAGCCCATTTCATGCTGTTTATTTGTCCACGAAATTACTATATTTAACAATAGAAGAAACTGCCAAATTCAACAAACATAATTCAGAACCTGTCTGAAATTGCTATTTTCTGATGGTTTTAATGCTTATTGTTTTAAGAAAAATGATCAGACTCAGTGAAGTGTTACAAAGAGCTTTGTGAAAGAAAACTGTGATCTGAAAGACATTTGAGACTACTAACTGGGGATTTCCTCAATAACGCGAATACTTTGGAACAACTGTGGCCAAATACTATATAAATAAATTGTTTTTTGAAATGCTATTTTTCATTACAATTTATTTATTTTATTTTTAAAATATTGTTTTTTTAACAGTGGCTTTAAGCCAGTAAAAACCTTTGTCAAAGTTGTCGTTTTTGATTTTAATAAAATATATATGGCACCAGGGACACAAGCATTTTTTTTCTGTGATCTATACATTCCTCAGATTTTTAAACTTCTTTTGGATCACGTTTAAATAAAAAGCCTAATTTCTTCTGACCCCCTCCTTTGTTTTTCAAAGATCTTTTCCTCTTTACTGGCTCTGCACAAGAGAATCTTTTGCCCCCAAGAGATCCTGTTCAAACACCACACTTAAAAAAAAGTAAAAAAAAAAAAAAAAGTAAATGGTTTCCAAGATCTCAGCACACTAATGAACATACTTTCCCTTCAGGCTGTGGATTAAGTCCAGGGTGAACCGTGAGGAAAGAGTTGGCTCTGTAATGATGGATATCAGATGGACTAGGTTAATAGCCATCTGGAACTTTGTAAGTGTGATATGATGATCAGAAATTGAAATGATCTTGTTTGATAATTGACAAGAACAATGACATGAATATTAACATTAAAATGTGACCCCTGTATGAATTAGTGATATCCAGTGTTGGGGGAAGTTTAAAAGTAATGCATTTCAATATTGCATTACTCCCTAAAAAAGTAACTAACTGTGTTACTTTTAATGGAAAGTAATTCATTGTGTTAATTTTCTGTGCTACTTGCAAGCGAGATAAGTAAATACATGTTCACATTTATTCTAGAACTACAGTAACCATCATGTTTACACAGCACACGCAACGCCTCTGTACTTACTCCCGATTTCTTTCCACATGTGAATAGGAGAGCTGTCAGTCAATAAATTGAAAAAGTAACTATTAAAGGAGACATATTATGTCCCTTTTTACCATATGTAATATAAGTTTCAGGTGTCCCCAGAATGTGTCTGTGAAGTTTCAGCTCAAAATACCCCACAGATCATTTATTATATCATTTTGAAAATGCCTATTTTGAGTGGAAGGAGAAACACACTGTTTTCGCGCCTGTCTCTTTAAATGCAAATGAGCTGCTGCTCCCCGCCCCCTTTTCAATAATAGAGCTGCGCCAGTACAGCTCATACCTGCTAAAAAACAACTGTTTTGGTTCTGATTATCATGTTTATCATGTTCATTACCATATTAGTTTAAACTTCTGATATAAGGTTTTCTGAGAGCACACATCCGAAGCACAAGGACAGAAAGCGGCTGTCACAGCACGTGAGTACTAACTAAACTAAGTTCTCATTCACACACAAGTTTACTTTAAAAAAACACAGGAGTTACAAAAAACAGTCGGTTATGTCTGTGAAGGTAAACAGCTGAGAAATAAATCGCATGTT
>NW_015626394.1:910918-935130 GCF_001515625.1 Sinocyclocheilus rhinocerous
TTGTCTCCTCTGAGGCTGGGACTCTAAATAGTGTTTTGTGCTCGTCTGTGCAGTCAAAGGCAGAACAGTTAGCATGTTTTGCTCAAACTTTCGCCATGGCATTAGAGCTGGTACACCATTGTCGCTTGTGAAATCAAAATGACGGCGTTGTGGGTGGAATGTACAGATTAAGGGGCGGTAATATTATAATGAGATCCCTTTGCCACGTCACTAGGGGAGCGAAATCAGACGTGCTCATTTTTCTCAGACGCTTACAGAAAAAGGCTTACCAAAACAAAGTTACTGGGTTAAACTTTTTCACGTTTCCTTGGTTGGTAGATGCACTGGGGACCTGATTATAGCACTTAAAACCTAAGTCAGATTTTCATGATATGTCACCTTTAACTAAATAAATTAAAAAGCAGTTAAAGTGTTACTTTACTAGTTACTTGAAAAAAGTCATCTGATTACGTAACTCACATTACTTGTAATGCAACACTGGTGATATCCTGGGCTTCGCTATCCTGATCATTGCATTTTGCAAAGTCACAGGTTTGATCCCCAAGGGAAACACACATACTGTTCAAATGTATTGCTTGAAAGTCACTTTAGATTTGCCAAATGCATAAATGAAAATTCATATATTATACTAGTGTTAGAACATGATCTAATAATTGGCTTCTTTAGTGATGATATTTACACCCTAAATCCAGCAATTTTTACACAGGAATAAAATCTTCAAGTAGGCTTCGTCTCTGCACTAGTACAATAGACACTGTGTCTAGCAGTAACCATTGCACTGTTAGTGAACTATTGTGTATTTTGGAAAACAGGGGTTGTTTTGTTCTTTATTCCATTTGTTTTAGAACGGCTTCCTTTTTCTTATCTTGGGGGAATATACGATACCTGTGAGACTACTCAGGCATATACCTTTTTAAGGCATTTGATTAAATTTTTGCATTTTATTTATTAAAAAGGCACCACTATCTATTTTATTTTTTGAAAATTAAATACTTTAGTTTAAATGCAATATCTTATAAAATGTTGGAAATGTATTTAATTCCAAGCCCTCCCTTACGAAAAAGAAGTTTATTCAATTGTGCTATTAGTAGGCTATACTTCTTTTAAACTAAAAATAGGAAAGTATACTTTCAGTCTACTTTTTATGTACTTCTCAGAAATATACTTAAAGTTACATTTAAATATACTTGACTTATACTTAGAAAAAGTCTAAATATATTTGAGCTATACTTGTGCTCAGGGAATCCATGTTTTCATTGTTATACGGTAGGGGGCGCTAGTACACATCTTCTGTACAGAATTTCCAAAAAACACAAGTGAAGAAGAAACCGAAACAACAGATGCTTCCACATGTAATCTAACATGATCATCAGACATAAAACAGCATCAAAACTGTGTAACCTTATGGAATAAAATGTCGACCCATGAAGAGGTAATGACTGTCAAGCTTTGGGGTGTTGATCGACTTTATCTACGTTTTGATTATCATTCTGAATCCAATTCAGTCTTTTTTCATCTTTTTGTTCAAAATGTTTATTTATTTTTTTTATTTATGAAACTTACCCACATTCAAGTGTTTATAAAAAAGAATGCATGAAGCTAGAATACAATTTTTTTGTTTACAAGTAGATACCCTGTTCTTTCTTTTGATGTTTTGTATGTTCAGATATTCATGTAACAAAATATATACAAATTAATACCTAAATAGGGACATAGTAGTATACTTAAAGTATGATGTAAAGTTCACTTAAAGAAAACTTGAGTATACTTGCAGTATAAAACTAGTATAATATAAACTAGTATTATATAAACTAGTAGTTTACTGAGATTATACTTCAAAGTGTACTAAAAATGCTACTACAAGTATTTAATTAGTAAACTATCAGTATACCTATAAGTTCACTTTTAGTATAGTTGCAGTACAAACTAAACATTTTGATGTAAACTAGTTGTGTACTCAAAGTTTACTACTGTTATACTTAAAGTATACTTAAAAGTATACTTTTATATACTAGAAAGTGGGCCAATTTAGTCCCAAGGAGTATTGAAATAGTACACTTACAGGTATACTACTAGTACACTGTTATTTGTATACTTACTAGATAAAGTATACTTAAAAATATACTTGTACTTTACTTAAGTATACTTAATAAAATAAACTTGAAGTACACTTCTTTTTGGTAAGGGCTGTTTGGTTCTCCAAGCTAGTACGCTTTATCTTTATCTTAAATGCTTTATCTTTATCTTAAATGCATTTCATTTTACTGAAGAGATGCTTCACTGACATTATGACAGAGTTGAATACTAAATTAAAAAGTACTTTAACAGAATTTATGTTTATTAGCAGGCCTAAAATAGGCAACAGATTCACTTGTCTGGTGCAGTGCTCTGTGCTTAAATTCACAGATCAAAGTGAGGGCTCTCATTGTTCAGCTCACACTACAGCCACAATGTCACTATTCATGCATGTATGTCTTTTAAGCCAAAAGCCTCTCATAACCCAAAGCATTGCTGGGTAAGGAGAGGAGGGTGCACTTGCGCCCCAAACCCTGACCCGGTCAGAGCTTTTTGATCCCGAAGCCTGTGTTACACGCAATCATCCTTTGATGGAAAGTCTTAACTGACTCAAAAAAAAAAAAAAAGTACAGAGGAGAAGCTGTAGTAAAGTGATGTAATTTAATGTGATGATCTGCTTCTGAGGGTCAGAGGTCAAATTGAGGCACACTTTTTTAATACACTAAAATAACACTGGAAGCCTTTGGTGGAAAAGATGATGCAGAGATATATGCATATATGATGATACACAATATAATTTGAAATCATAGAGGCTGGTTACAGGTGCTGTTTAACAGCAAAAGCTAGAGGCTAAGATATTCCTAGACTAAATTTTTAACTTTGGCCCTTAAATGGCCTATATTTGGTGCTTGGCCTAAACATTAAGCCCCTTGACAAGACAACTGATCTTTTCTCAGCTGTTTGATGTCTTCCTAAGATGGGACTGTTGCACAATGTCTTTGGGACTTCCAAAGATGTCGAGTTGACCCTTATTTGGTAACTGCCCTTCTTTTGGAAGGGTGTACCCCTCTACTGGACATTTTAGTGCGCAAACATTGCCATTCAAAGTCTGGGGTTAGCAATATTTTTTTTTAAAGAAATTAATAGACTTATTATTATTAGACTTCTACATTGTTACAACAGATTTCTTTCAAATAATGTTGTTTATTTGAATTTTGAAGAACCCTGAAAAAAAATTTTTTTTCTTAAAACTATTAAGCAACATAACTGTTTTCAACATATAATAAAAATAAATGTTTATTTAGCACCAAATCGGCATATTAAAATGATTTCTGATGCATTATATGACAGAAAATGTCATGGTACTGTTGGACAACTGATATCCTAGAATCCAGTGGTTTAGGATCTTATTCCCAGCAACATTTCTGGAATCATCAGTGGTGCCTTGCTAGTCAACTCCACTTTCATGTTATCCTCCTGTTCTTTGCGCTTCTGAGATTTACCCTGGGGCTATTTTTCCTCCATCATTTCTTTGAGAGAATAAAGAATTACAAGGCAAGAGAAATAATTTGGATGTGGATCAAATAAATCCTCAGCAAAAAATTTTTGTAAGACTGGAATCAAATCATTCGCTCCCTATATGCATCAGCCAGTCCTCTGATTCACTCCCTTTCAACTACATTGAGACTAACTATAGGAAGTGCTCAGTATGGAGTTTTCTTTTGTTCAGTTTTAAACAAGGTTTTATGTTATTTAAAGAACAGCATTCAAAGTACTTCTGCATACAAATTTAGAAATAAATGCTGTCACACAATTAAGGCAGTTAACTGAGTGCATTGACCTCTTATAATACACATTACCTGTTTTATCTACAAACATTTTTAAACCTGTTAAATTAACAAAAATCTTGCTGTATTATGATAAGCTCATGCTGATATTTAATACTTTTTTCTACTGCATTTTAATGAATATGCACACTTTTTTTCCACTCTTATTTCTTAAATTCAAAAGGGTGTGCTACAGAGTTTCTGTAACAATACCTTCGCCACAAGGAGCAGACGAATAAGAGACAAAACAAACCCAGTTTTAAAACAGAAATGAAGATGCTGTATTGAAAATGTACAAAAGCTATACATATGTTGAGTTTTGCAAATGGCATCACAAAATACCAACCAACTCCAAGAGTTCCGACCTTCAGAATCGCTTTGTCCTTGGTGGAAATTTCTTGTAACGGTACTAAATCAAAGGCAGAAGTCATTTCAGTATGCGCCTGTGGTTTATCACAAGCTCAAGAGGGTGATGAACCTGTTAATTGGGATGCAATCTCCGCTGAGAGCACACAGAGTACTTGAATATTCCTTTAAAGACATCTCAAAGGACGCACGGGTTGATAGACCTCCACAGACTGAAGCTCAGAGACGTAATGCTGTCCTTCACCATCACACAGCCAGATCAGATGCAACAACAGAGATATGTAACTCCTGGAGCGTGCTTCAAGGGAATCCGTCAATATAGATGAAATTGACTATCTTTGAGGAATTGAGCAGGAATTTATTTTCCACCAGTTTTTCATAATACCCCATAGAAGTAACAAGGGGGTACATCAGAGCACTGTGCACACTGAACAAGCTTGTGCAGTTAATATGCATTACACATAATTTAAAGCATGAAGGACATGCAATAACTATAAACAAAACAGAGCAAAATGCAATAAAAATATCAATAACTCTATTAGCATAGCTACATACCAGATAACATAGCATTATATGAGTTTAAAAAACGTACTTATGTTCTTTTACGTGAGGCACTTAGTGAATTTCAGTGCACTGTTAAGAAAGGGAAAATCAGACCTGTACAAGCCCAATAACCATTACCCTGATGTACACTAATATGCATTAACAAACAAACTTACATCGAACATATGGCTTTGTGAAACATGTTATCTTGAGGTCTTTGCCAGCCTAGTTGCATACAACAGATGTGTTAGCAAATGTCTGATAATGTAATTGACTGTGTTCACCTGAAATGCTGCAAGTTTAACTGCAGCAAAAACTGTATTTCAGTGCCTTTGCTCATGAAAGAAAAATGCATAAACATGTTTTTCTCCCCTTAGAGCACAAATTAGTGTTCCTAAACAGTTCATTTTATTCTGTGTCATTTTATTGTTCAAGGTCTTTACATTAAAAGAACATAAAAAGCAACCCCTGATTGCTGAATAATTTTTTTAATTCTTAAGCCATCATGTTTAAGAATTTGCTTTCCTCTGCAAGGGCTGTTAACATTGAGCTCATGTCACCAATGGCCATGTTGCCAATACCTGCCGGTATTGAGGCTAGAGTAACGGAGTTACGCGGGGTGGTGTGTCGTGAGGAATTCTGCGAAAGACTCTGCAGAAGGCCTGGACTTAATGTGCCAGACATTAGGCTCGAATGGTCTCCATCATCCAAAATGGCATCAAAATCTATTTGAGTGTGCTCGAGGGTTTGAGTGGAGTCCACCGTGCTGGTGACCTGGTTAACCCCAGGAGATGCCATTGTAGACACTGAAGCAACAGGGGCTTGGTTTGTGCATGGAGACATGGGAGAACCATAACCCACGCTACTGTCCAACATATGGATCTCTCCTGAATAGTACATAGTGCCATTCCCATTGCTGTGCTGACCGAAGTCACCTGGTCTCTTTGGTCTAGCTTCTGAGGAGTTGACGTTGGACAGGGAGCAACCATTTTGCTGAATCATACCTGAACCTGAGTGTTGTCTATTTAAAGGTTTGGGCTCGGACGGAGGTCTGGGCTGTATCAGTCCTCTGCCTGCATTTTGAACGGCTGTCTGAGTAAGGGGGATGTAATTTTGCTGGTTGACGTTATTTGTATGTGAAAAGTTGGATCTGTAATTCTGCACCTCCTGGTTTTGCACTGCTCTTCCATTGGGTGGACCCATGCCACTGCATGTTAGGCATTGACTGGAGTTGTAATTGAGGTCCTGTCGATATCCCGATTGAGGGTTTACTTGCTCGCCGAGATTCTGACATGGATTGGTAACAGACTGCCGATACTGCAGTACAGAATTCATCCTTTGGGTGACCCTCTGTGGATATTCCTGTTGCAGGCTAGCCAGATTCTGGCTCATTGGTACAATCTGTTGATTAGTGCTAAAGCCTTGGTAAGAACCAAAGTTCTGTTTCTGCTGAACCACTGTCAAGTTCCCTCGGAGTTGTTGCTGCTTTGGAAGCCTTGCAGTTGCATCCACAGAACCAGAACTGACCTCGTTCCATTGTACAGGCATGTTGTTCTTGTTCATGCCTTGCGGATTGGCCATTTGCTCTGGATCTGAGCAAACAGACTCTACATGACTTCCGTTGTTGCTTGCCATGCCCATTCGCCGCTGCCCATAGAATTGCTGTTGTTGTTGGGAGGTCATATTACCATGTAAGTCTAGTGCATGACCACCGTTGACAGAAATCCCTGGGTCTTGATTTGAGCTACCATTCTGGGACTTGAGGTACTGTACCATGTCATCTGGTAGCACCAAATCATCTTCTTGCTGATCACCTCCATCAGTGGCCATATTCTCCATTAAAACATTCTCTGAAATACTAGGTGGCCTCTGGCTGAAGGGATGACGATGCAAGCTGCCATCAGACCAGGTGTTGCTCTGCAAGTTGAAAGTACGTAGATCTATCGCAGGCAGACGTGATAGGGTCATGTTGCTGATGCTGTTGAATCGCTGAACCCTCGGCAAGGAGAGCGGGTCGATAGTTGTACGACGAACAGGATCGCTTGCTCGTCGTGGAAGATTAGCCGGAACTTCATGAGGCATCATGCCAGGGGCGCCATAGCCAGTGTCACTGCAGCGTCTTGAGTTGACTACACTTTGGGAATGGTGCAAATGTGCCGAACTTTCTTGCGAGTCATTGTACAGGGCCATTCTAGTTCTAAGACTCATGCGATCCATGTTGGGCAGAGGTGTTGGTGGTGCACCCCCTGTGGCTGCAGCGTATTTTGCTTTGAGACGGTAGTGTTGAGCCGGCGTGAGACTTAGTAAACTTGTGAGTCCACCTGCACCACCACATTGGCTAGCTTCGCTGGAACGGCGTGACAGATCTGTGGAGATGGGGTCATAGGAGTCTGCTGAACTGACGTTGTTGTTGCGGACACCAAATTGTGAAGCTTCGCTAGAGCGACGACTGGAGTAGCAGGGTGAAATACCGGAGGACCGACGACTTAACGTGTATGCTGAGCTCATTGTGCTGGTGGAGCTGTCTCTGCGCTCTTGCAGCTGATTTAGCATTGTCATCTCATACGAAGACAAGTCTCCTAAACGTTGGGTTGGAGGTCCAGGCATCTGACTGCCCATATTTGGAGTCTCCAGCAGTGAGTCTGAAGAACAGAGTAATGAGAGTAATGTTACTTTCTCAAAATGCATGGGAACACAATGTGGGAACAAAGTAATAAATAAACCAAAATTTTTTGGCTGCAGTACTCACCAATAGAAGGTATTGGAGGCAGCTTGGTATTTCGGACTTGAGGTGATGCATTCGTCCAGGAGCAGGAGTCTCTTACAGTTTTTAGTTTTTCCTTCTTGATGTTCTCAAGATTTAGTAGTCCTCCCCTGATTTTACGCAGCTGGAGACCCACTCCTGCAGAAGTACCTGGAGAACCAGTAGAATCTACAACAGGCGTGTCATCTAAAGCACTCAGGTCCCCCAAACTGCCTCCACTGTGCATAGCCATCTCTACTCCACTGTCATTGTTGGTGGTACTGCCAAGTGGCGATGGCTCACTGCTACATGATGACTGACCACCAGGGCTGGACTGATACATCTACAAAGAAACAGTAATGAGCAAAGGTCAGTTCCACTGACATTTTTGGCACAGAATCTCAGTAAAGTTTGTGGAATTAAAGAAATTGTGCTAAATTGGAATTGTTCTACTGTTAGTCTGCAGTAAACTCAGCTGATTTTTTATTAAAGATTTTGACAGCACAATTATACCAAACATAACTGAAGTTGGGTTTTTGAAAAATAACTGATATTGCCATGCATAAAAAGACATTGCTGCAGTGCTCACCTCAGTACAGTCTGTCCATTATTTTCAAAGAGAAGCAAGTTATTTAAGAGGAAAGGAAAGGGTTAGTGTATTAGATGAGGCAATGGTTAGTACATTAGTTTGAACTCTGCATTAAGAGCATTTCACACAGTACATGATAAACAGCAAGATCTGAACATGCTGTATCTCTGCATGAAGTGATTACTGTAAATACTGTATATCTTACATGCAAAACGCTAATATCTAAAACAAGTCAACAAAAATAAGTAGTTATGTCATTTATTCCTCCATAAAATAGGTTAGACACCATCTTTAACAGTATAAGTATGGACCAGCAACATTTTTCTCTTCCATGTTGGTTTTTTGACCACATAAAAGCTTAATTTATTGGTTGTGATAAAAATCACCTTTGATTGTTCAGTGACATACCAGAGTAACAAAAAAAAAAAAAAAACTTTTGTTTTTCATTATCTAGTGCTGCCTCTCTCCCAATGAAACAAACCTGTGAACTTGTGGTTACCGTACACTGTGTAAAACTGCTTTTAGTCCAAATCTGTGACAGAACATCTCATCAGTGATGTAGTAATTTATTAAGAACAAAACAGACTATTCTTACCACTGTGTTTTCCGTCTTGATAGATTTGACATGCTGGCAATCCTCCACTCCTCGGATGGTGCTGTTGGCTTCCCCTGACCCGTCTGTTCTTCCCCTTGCATGCTTTGCGTGTGCCTCATTTTCTCCATTCCCTTTAGGAGGGTGAGGTTTAGGTGGTGCATCACCACGCTGCTTCTTAGTGACATGTGCGTCTGGACCATGAACGGTCTTCACATGTTTCCTGAGAGAACTAGGGTCGGTATAGCGTTTTGTACAACCTGGGATCTTACACACATATGGTTTCTGCAAAGGAGTGACACATAGCTTTCAGAGGGTAATCAAATCTGACTTAAATCAAATCTCTCGGTCATAGTCTTGAGATGGAAAAAAACAAAGCTCGAACCTCATTCGAGTGCGTGCGGTTCTGGTGCTTGGCTCGGTCTGAAGCATTGGAAAACGCCTTGTTACAACCCTCATGCTCACATACATAAGGTTTCTCCCCTGTGTGGGACCTCAAGTGAGTTTTGAGGTTTTCCAGTCGAGAGTAAGCCTTCAAACAACCTTCAAACTTGACAGAGAGAGTGAGAGAAAGAGAAAAGCAAGCCATTACATCAGCCATCATCAATCTGAACCTAAAATCAAACAACTTTCTGAGAGAAATCTCATAAAACATGTCAAGAACACGTTTTGGTTATATTTCACCCCTAATTTAAAGGAAAGATACAAAATTATATTTTACTTTAAAGACAATGGAGCCTTTTTTGGGATTACTAAGATTTCTGGCAATATTTTAATGAGAATAATGCATAGTTTCTACACGCACAACACACAACCACAATGAAAAATACTTTTGCTTATAGGGCAAAATTTTTCCTGGACAAGTTTTTCGAGAGAATTTCCCTTAAATATCTTTTTTTTTTTTACAGCTTTGAAAATCTTGCTTGTTCAAACCATGACATCAATTATTAAGATCCATTTTCTGTGTTATAGAATCCTGTGCTTTCATATGCATAATAGTTTAGCCTCTGCATGAATAATTGCCCATTAGTGTAAAAAGAGATAACATTAGATAAGCACAAAATGTGCTTATTAAAGTCACAGGTGCCTCTTCTTGTATTGTATAGATCTTGTATATATATATACTGAAGGTGTATGGAAACTTCACTAAAATTTAATAAAGACCCACGACGCATTCCTCTCCTCAGACTTTAATTATGTCTCCATCCTGCCAATCAGCATGCTCAGAAGTTCACTTTTTAATAGGATCTCAAGCCACTAAAACTGACGTTGAGGCTGAAAACTTAAGACAGCAGATCAGCGTGCCTTCATGATGTTTCAGGAGAGTAAATGCAGCTGAGATGAAAAATGTGTCCTGCTTAAAATCAGGTGTTCTGTTGAAATAAGAAACAAGCCTATTTCTGTAAAGCAGTAGCTTGCTCTACTTATGTGTCCAGAAATAGTTGTGCTTATTCTTGCAATTAAAGATAAAGACAGTATAGGTCTTTTAAATAGGGAGGTGTGAGGTAATTTAAGAATGAAATGAGGGCCTGATGAGCAGTGGTGCATCACTTACTGTGCACTTATGGGGCTTCTCCCCAGTGTGTCGTCGCATGTGGACCACAAGCATGTACTGGGCCTTGAAAGGCTTCTGTTCTCGTGAGCACTCCTCCCATCGACACACAAACTCCTTCTTCTCCCCATGGATGTGGTCATTATTGATATGCTGCAAGTAGAGAAAAGTGACAATGTGAAAGTCACAACTGTCATAATTTCTTAATTATTCACCCATCATGCAAGCCAATTTTGGTAATATTTTTTTTTTTTTTTTGAGAGAAATGCTCATCAAGGCTGCATTTATTTGATCAAGAATACAGTAAAAACAGTTGTTATTGCAATTTAAAATTACTCTTTTCTATTTTAGTATTTTTTTAAATTACATTTATTTCTGTAATTGCAAAGCTGAATTTTCAGCAGCCATTACTTGAGCCTTCAGTGTCACATGATCCTTTAGAAATCATTCTGATATGCTGATTTGGTGCTCAAGATTATCAATGTTAAAAACAACTGTGCTGCTTAATATTTAATATCAATATCCTTGATTAAAAAGTTCAAAAGCACAGCATTTATTTGAAATAAAATGATTTTTTTAAATATTCCGGACCCCAAACTTTTGAATGGTGTGTAAATATACATATAATATTATACAAAATAACATAATAAATAACTGGATTATGTGTACCATGAAAGGTACTTGCTTTGTACTACTCTAAAGCACCTAAAATAACCCTGAATGAAGTTCTTCAGGGAAGAACTCATAAAATAATATCAAACACCATGCCATCATTTTGTTTCTCGGGGTATATAATTTGCAAGCAGAGAGCACAGACTGTAGCCTTAGGACTAAAAAGGGTGTGTAGGGAGGAAGTCCAGGCTCTCGGTGTTGGTCTAGTTTCTGAACATCCCTTTGTTTCCCCTTCTGATTCCTTTATCTTGTCTTCTCTGGCTGTAATTACACTTTACACTCGCTTTCCAAAACCACTTCATCAGGTTTCTCAGAAATCTGACTAATGATGGACAGCAATCTTGTAATCCCCACCAACAATTCACTTGCAACTACTTAAGACCGTATGTTTGTTTGTGCCTTCAATTTTAGTCTAGTGTGGGTTTTAGAACATAAAATACATGCTAGACTAAGCTTAGACTGGTTTGGGCTTGTTCTGGAATTGGAGAATGGCAGGAGCCCAATTTCACTGATCCATAACCCCCAAAGGATTCCCGAGCTCCAGGTCTAGGTCTCATGAGGAGCCAGACTGGTTCGGTGTGTTCCTGTCAGGGCAGTGAGTCTGACTCTGGGCCCAAGTGTCTCTGTCACATTGTGGCTCACAGATTGTTAATAACGCCCAGCAGAGCGGCTGAGGTGTCAGAGGTGGAGAGGGCCACTCCAGAGCTGCTGGCATGACGACGGATTTACTGCATGGCCTCAGGGAAGGTAAAAAAGGTCAGAGGGTGCACAGGGGCAGAAGCCATACATATGAGAGTATATGTGCACAAATGAACACATTCGGCACCTCTGCGGGTATCAACATGCTCATTAACCCTACACATGTCAGTGACAGGAAAGGATCAGTTATAAGTCTGGCTAAACCTAACGATGAGAAACTTGTCCAACATGCAACGTGTTTCTAATTATTTACAATTGTTTCAGCTTTAAAAAGGCAGGGAAGCTGTTTGCAATTGGTGTTTGTTTCCGTTTAGTCATAATGACTATTTCAAGACAATAGCTGTTGCAAAACCTAGTGAGCTGCCTAGCTAGACAGCATTTTAGGGCATCAGAGCTGCTGGCATGACGACGGATTTACTGCATGGCCTCAGGGAAGGTAAAAAAGGTCAGAGGGTGCACAGGGGCAGAAGCCATACATATGAGAGTATATGTGCACAAATGAACACATTCGGCACCTCTGCGGGTATCAACATGCTCATTAACCCTACACATGTCAGTGACAGGAAAGGATCAGTTATAAGTCTGGCTAAACCTAACGATGAGAAACTTGTCCAACATGCAACGTGTTTCTAATTATTTACAATTGTTTCAGCTTTAAAAAGGCAGGGAAGCTGTTTGCAATTGGTGTTTGTTTCCGTTTAGTCATAATGACTATTTCAAGACAATAGCTGTTGCAAAACCTAGTGAGCTGCCTAGCTAGACAGCATTTTAGGGCATCACATGCACACCCCCAACACAAAGGCTCTTCTATCAAACTTTCTGAAAAATAATAAGCAGCAAAAATATTTCCAACATGTTTCTTGAGCACCAAATCAGCATATTAGAATGACTTCTAAAGGATCATGTGACACTGAAGACTGGAAAATTCAGGTTTGCCATCGCATAAATAAATTACATTTAAAAAAAAGGATCTGGGTGATATGGCCAATAACATTTTTCATATCAGTTGATATCAATAATTATCATGATCTATTTCAAATCTTTATTTCTGTCTGGTATGGTCCTCGAGAGTCTTGCCCTCCTGCTGCAGCAGGAGAAGGAGGAATTCAGGGCAAGTGAAGGGATCCATAGGGCAAACACAACGGAAACAAAAAACGGAGTATAAACCGGAAAACAAACGGAGGGGAGAACACGGAAGTTAAACTGGTTCTTTGGTCAGTTATTCTGTCACGGTACGGGTGTTTTAAAGAATGGCCAATAACATTTTTCATATCAGTTGATATCAATAATTATCATGATCAATTTCAAATCTTTATTTCTTTCAAGTTTAAAGGCTGATTTTTGCTCCTAAGTGAAAGTTGTAGAAACCAGACCATTAATTGTGGTTTTAAATGACTTTTAATGGTCAGAACATGACAAACATTTCACGTTGCTGAATTCTTTACACTTTTCCAGTCATTTTTCCTTAACAAAATGAATGTCTTAATAGAAAAATTTATTTTTTAGTTTCTGCATGCTCTAATGAGTGATATTGTTTCAAATCATGAAACCGGTTTGTGCTGCCTGACTTTGATGATGTGTACCATCAGCACAGTTTGCAGTGCAGGCTGCAATATTCATAATATTACATCTTTTTGTCTCTTAGAAATGCACATTTGACACTAGCTTGAGTTGACAGCTTGAGTAAGGATGCAGATGTAAATTTATGTTCATTATTAAAAAGAGTAACATTTGTAAAAATTGTAGCCTCATTTTTATATGGTGAAATGTAATTATTCGGACTGTTTAAGTTTTGTTAAATTAACCATTGGTCTTCCATAGTAGCGTACATTTAGATCGTGATAACCACAGCTAAAACCACACATATAGCACCTCAATACCATGGTACAAATGTAACTATATGGTTTCTAGGTACTTGTATGTATCTTTGTATCTTACTGACCCCAAACTTTTGAACAGTAGTGAATGTAGAGACATTATTGATGTTCCATGTCTATTAGAATGCTATCTATATAGGCAGGAGACAGCAAAGGCAGCTTACATGGTCTTGAAAAAGAGCCCTTGTGTTATGAAAGTTAACAGCGCTTAGAGTTAGAAGACATTTCAAAAGAAATCAAAAGAAACCAAATGGTGACTAACATGAACTAGCTGGTCCTGGGTGTCGAACTCTTTGGAACATCCTTCCCAGTGGCAGTTGGTCTCATACACGGCCTCAGGCTCTTGCTTGCATTCATCTTTATCAAGTTCCTCTCGCAACTCCATGTGATCCTGTAGAGGAAAAAGCACAGGTAAACTTTACTTGCAAATCTTAATAAGTCGTACTTGTCAGTCAAAAGAATATTTTATTGCTCAGTGGTTGCTTGTTAGCTTGTGAGACTGGAGTTAAATTTAGCTGATATATAGTAAGTGTCACGGGCAGGGTGTTGAGAGATCAGGCAGGACGACGAAGATGACGAATAAACAGATATTTAATCAAGAAACAACAGGAGATCCAGACAGGGTAGACATCAACACACAGGGTAACATTCACAATAACCGACAAACTAGAATACAAGAGACAGAAACTTATATAGGGCAGATAACGAGGGGCAGACAGGTGAGCACAATGAGGTGATTAACTACAAACGAGAACAGGAACAACCAAATAAGGACACAGAGGGAGAAACCACAATCCACAGTCCACAGGGGTGTGACAGTAAGAGCATAGCACTATAAAACTGAAATGGATAGTGTTGCTCCAATCATTTGATGAGAAATGTTTGAGTCACACTCAGTCTGAGATATACTTGTTTGACACTCTAGAAGAGACACGTTATATCATCTGAGAAACAGGGCTCCTAAGGAACCATTTAATCTCACTGTGGTTTAGGGGAAAATATTAGATATTAAAGTGATTTTATTAGTGTTTTATATTTCTTATGGGAGCTGATTCTGGTCTTGAGTTATTGAGAATCAGATGGAAACTATTGTTGGCGGTCAGGTCGTTTTCCAACACAATATTGCAACCCTCGTTTTGCTTAAGGTCTGGGAATGTTAAGAATGCTTTTGAGGTCTAATTAACAAAATTTAAATGGTTCAAAACCTCTCTAATGTGGCGAGAGAATGGAATTCTTCACGGCCACATGTAATATAGTCACCTTTCACATGCTAATTTGTGTGATATCCAGTCAAAGTCAAGGGTATGTTTACCAGCGAGCGCTGTGTTGTTAATGGCAGTGAAGCAACAACTGATAATAGTTTCTTTGAAACCATTCTGAGTTTGGTTTCTTTCATTCCAAGTGTAAAAAATCAACCTCAAATATGAAGTGTTTTGAAAAAGGTCCACTCTGCACCTCTCCTCATGTATCTTACCAATGCACTGTCACAGAACTGGAAATGAGCAAAGAATTGGGCAAAGAGAGACTTAAAACAGGAAATAAGAGATGAACAGATATACTGTATATAAAGTGGTCTGGGGCTTTATGAAGTTATGACAGATGCCCACCTCATAACTCTGACTTCTGTTATTTTAGTATTATTTTTATACTATTTTAGCATTTATTAATATTTGCCTCAGCTTTTATTGTTATATTTTCAGTATATATACTGTGTGTATATATATATATATATATATATATATATGTAAATATGAATTTTAAAAATATTTCTATTTAGCTTTATTTTAATTACTAATTTATCTTGGTTAGTTGCCAATTAACTTTTATTTAAGTTTATTTTTTAATATTGTATTTATTTATTTTTACATTTTATTAAATTTTTTCAGCTTTATTTCAATTAACAAAATCGATTTTTAATATATCAAACAATAACAACACTGATCAGAAATGCAATGTCATCTGATTGAATTTCCAAAACTGCAGTAAAGGACCATTTTTGTTAAGTGAATCAATTTATTGAAAAAAACATTTGACATAAAAGAACAATTTGTTAATGAGACATACATTGCTACTTTTCTAATGAATTTGCCATGTAGATTTTCAGTGAACAACAACTTAAATTTAGGTTTGTTTACAATAACATAGCTATTGTATGGTTTCAAATGACTAGAGGTATAGAGTAAAAATTGTATAGACCATTTCTATAACACTTTAATGGTGCTTTTGAGTCCATTTTGAAGCTTAAAAACCTTAAAGGCAGGGTATGTGATTTTTCAAAAACACTTTAGAAAACTGATTCGGGCCGAATAGCAAAACAAACTTGTAGCCAATCAGCAATAAGGGGCGTGTCTACTCGTGATGTGGAGGAGAGAGCTTTCAGTGCATGGGACGGACATTAGCCGAGCCGAGCGACAGAAAGATAGAGATGGCGGATAAAAAAACAAAAGAGGAAAACGTCTGCGGAAAGATAAGGCAAGAAGTAGGACCCGTGTAAAATATTGGATCAGCTTTCCAGTGCTGGAGAGAACTCAAGGAGCGGAGGCCTGCGATCGGACGCCGAGGTTGCTATGTTTCTTCTCAGTAGGTGAGTAACACCGTGTCTACAACAGCTAAAGTCTGACTACACTGGACGCGATCAAACGACCGTTGAAAACCATTTGAAATGTGTGTCAGCACATCATAAATAGAACCCGGCAGCAGTTTTCTGTCGGGATTTGTTGCGCCGCGCCGCTCACGTCCGATGTAGACACGGTGTAACATTGGTTTTGCTTTGTTTCACAGAACTAATCGTTGCCTGGGTTGCGTACGTATATGTGGGGCGGAGCTATCAAAATAGGGGCAAGACCCTTTTGGGGTAGGGGCGTGTTTGTTTTGGTGATTTCAAATATAAACATTGACTACCAGAAATCCCTTACTCTGCCTTTAAAAGCACATTTCTGTGAAAACGTCAAATCATAATTCAAATTTCTGCACAGGTTTTTTTTTTTTATTCTGTAGTTATAGTGTATTATGTACTGTGTATTCCTGTTGTTGAAGTGTTTGAAATAGGACATTTTCTCACTTGGAACACCTTCGGTTCTGCTATAGAAATATGTCAGGCCTTCTTACCAGCTATTTCGACTGATTTAAATAGATGCTGACTGTTCATTAAATATAATCAATAAATTGAAGAAACTTCACCAAAAGGAACATTAATCACCAAAATGGTAATTTTTGGTGATTTAAAAAAATTAAATCCACAAAAAGCACACTTTTATGTAGTTCTTTTGCAAAAAAAATAACAATTTATAACAATTTAAAACATTCTAAGGCAATATTACATTTTAGTATTTACCTTAAATAAAAATCAATTATTTTTTACAATTTATTTTAATTTATTAAATAAAAATAAATTATTATTGATACTAGATCAAGTCAAATATAGGAGAATCTGTCTTGCCTCAAATGGCTCCTGCAGGATTAGTGATTAAACTGAATGCTCAACAGCAGTTCCACCTTCACCACCAAACCTCACATTGCAAGTTCTTGCCATTTAAAAATTAAGTTACTCACACTAAATACTGTAGATTTTGAATTTATATTTTTGTACATTATTTCGATCATTTTGTCTGACAAAATGGACATGGGCTAGGTAATACAGGTGTAGGTGAATATTTGCATAACGCCTGCAGTTCAATTATTTGCATCATAGAAGAGTTGATATGAGCTTGAGCAAACAATGGCACTAGTGATAGCAAACACAACTCAGCTTCATAGTAAAACAAACATGAGAGAAAAAAAGGGTCATTTATACAGTAAACATGACGTGGTCCGATAAGAAAACAAAGATTACAAAGTGAGATAGCAAATAGGATAGCAAACGCTGATCACATCATCAATTCACTCTCATTAAATAAAACTTAGATGAGGAATCACACAATATTTTAAAGACCCCTGTACAATTAGAAGATCTCTGTAAATATCGGATCAGCTTTCCAGTGCTGGAGAGAACTCAAGGAGCGGAGGCCTGCGATCGGACGCCGAGGTTGCTATGTTTCTTCTCAGTAGGTGAGTAACACCGTGTCTACAACAGCTAAAGTCTGCCTACACTGGACGCGATCAAACGACCGTTGAAAACCATTTGAAATTTGTGTCAGCACGTCATAAATAGAACCCAGCAGCAGTTTTCTGTCAGGGATTTGTTGCGCCGCGCCGCTCACGTCCGTAGACACGGTGTAACATTGGTTTTGCTTTGTTTCACAGAACTCATCGTTGCCTGGGTTGCGTACGTATATGTGGGGCGGAGCTATCAAAATAGGGGCAAGACCCTTTTGGGGTAGGGCCGTGTTTATTTTGGTGATTTCAAATATCAACATTGGCTACCAGAAATCGCTTACTCTGCCTTTAATGTGACCTAAAGTGAAAGTGGATAAGATTCCACAAACCTGACATCCAGGTGAGATGGGGTGGGGTCCATCTGCTTCAGTCTTCACCTTTGACCTCTTGAAGATCATAGTGTTGACCGTGCTGCTGACAGCCGGGTCTCCACCAGCATTCTGCAAGAGAACAAGGAAGGAGTCATTGGAGCCACCATGTCGACGGTTTGGCTGCTGGCATGAGTGGTGATTTCACGCCTAAAAAGGCACCATGCTCCAGATGCCATATTTCACAAAGCAACTCGCCGCAGAGACTAAACAGTTTAGACTGCACTATGAGCATCTGTCAGGTGGAAATATGAAAAGGAAGAAATTATTACACCCAGAGAGCAGCTACAGACTTTGATCCTCAGATGGATTCATAATTCAACAGACAGTCTCTCTGAACAAGCAGGTTCTCTGTTAAAGTGGTGCCTTTCCTCCCAAGCACTACAGTATGGGAGAGGCCCCTGTTTTCTATAACTCAATAACCTTGACATGGTTTGCTCAAAAGTGTGGGAAATGTGTTTCTCATAATTATAGTGCATGTATGTGTTTTGGAGATCAGCAATAAAGCCAGAATTAAAAATTTGGACCGACTGAGAGTAGGTCAGAGGAAGTTTTTATTCTGGATGGCCACACTGTTTACATGGGAGTGACAGCAGCTCTTGGTCGATGAGCATTACATAGACTTCTATAGAAGCGGAGTAGCAGAAAAATGGGGATGAATGAAAAGATCAGTTCAGATTGGTTAGTGCTGTTGGACCACCATAGCCATGCTATTCATCTTTGCCACCTTTTAAAGGGTTAGTTCACCCAAAAATGAAAATTAGCCCATGAATTACTCACCCTCAAGGCATCCTAGGTGTATATGACTTCCTTCTTTCAGACGAATTCAGTCGGAGCTATATTAAAAATTGTCTTTGATCTTCCAAGCTGTTTAATGGCAGTCAGCGGGTGTTGCAGTTCATCAGTCCAAAAGAAGTGAAATAAAGCGCATGCGCTCACAGTTGTACACGGAAGTAGCTCTGGGCGGATGACGTATGAGATTTGCGCATGCAATGCTCAGAAGTGACGCACGCGAAAGCGCAGGGGAGAGATCAAAACAACGGTCACGAATTAGAAGTACAAAACAAGGATTTGTAAAGAATAATGTGGGAGGATGTCGATATAAGCCAAGAGGAGACTGGTTTTCCTTTGCACTGCCATTAAACAGCTTAGAAGATCAAAGTCAATTTTTAATATAACTCCGATTGGATTCATCAGAAAGAAGAAAGTCATATACGCCTAGGATGGCTTGAGGGTGAGTAAATGATGGGCAAATTTTCATTTTTGGGTGAACTATCCCTTTACACTTATTCTGTAAAAACAATTAAATCTTTAGCAAATCTCAGAATGAATATCCATTTTTTCATGCAGCAACATTATAATATTGTGATGCCTAAATGCACTTGTAGCGTTTCATTTTTGTTGTTAGTTTAATAGGGTTTAATTTTTAATTTATTTTGAAAAACTAGTATAAAATTATAATGGCAGTTATTAATTATTGGCCATAACATGAAAATAAGTATCAGTCTATCTGTATCAGCAAGAATTATTATTATTCATTTATCCTTAAACATTTTACAATACCTGGATGGTACGTTTTTTAAATGTTTTTGAAAGATGTTTCTTATGCTCACCAAGGCTGCATTTATTTGATCAAAAATACAGTCAAAACAGTAATATTGTGAAATAACTGTTTTTTATGTTAATATATTTTAAAATGTTTAAAATTCCTGTGATTGCAAAATTGAATTTTATTCCAGTCTTCAGTGTCACATGATCCTTCAGAAATCATTCTAATATGTTGATTTGGTGCTCAAGAAACTTATTAATTATTACAGTTGTGCTGCTTAATATTGTTGTGAAACAATATGCATGTATTCAGTTTCTTTTCATGATTACTGCCACTTTTAATCAATTTAATACATCCTTGCTAAATGAAAATATTAATTTCTTTAAAACAAACAAACAAACTTATAATTAATTTTTAAACTTAAATTATAAACTATATTATAAAATCTCCAGGTATCTCAATACCTTAGGAACCTTCAGTCTAGATGTTAATGTATAGAAGCATTTATAAAATGTCTAGAAAATCATAAATCTCTGTAAAATCACCTGGCTGGACTCTGTGTTAGTGTCGGCGCTGTTGTTGTTGGTCAGAGCAGCTGCTGCCACCAGCGTCTGCCTGGTGTTGAGGGAAGGAGAAGGGTGTAGGAGAGGGGGAGTGTGTCCAAACGCATTTAGACCTCTCTGTTGGGACAGCAGCTGGTGGTATGCAACCGGTGTGATAGGATGTGGGAACGTGAAGGAGGGACTGAGACATGAAAAGGGAAAAAGTCACAAACAATGGGCAACCTGCAAAAACATTTACAAAGAAAATCAACACAGATGGGAGAAAATGGCCATTCCTGTACCTGATGGCCCCGACGGAGAGGTGGCCGTAAGAGCTGCTGGCAGCCGAGCTGGAGCGGGAGTTATTGATGTAGGCCACCAGAGAGTTGGGCGAGGTGCGGATCATGGTCTGCAGGTCGATGCTGGCATCCGAGACTGGAGAGATGGACAGCGCTCGCTTCCTGCTCAACCTCGGCGTCAGTCTGGGACTGGGGAAACGAGACACTGAAGAGAAAATACACTTTTTTCACTCACAACCTTAAAAGAGATTGGCAATTCAATTCTCCTTATCTCCAGCATCACTCCTATGCTGGCTTGCATACAACTCACTATGAATAATTTATCAGCCTAATCATACTAATCTCACCCAATGGGTTGTTCTGCAGCATGCCAAACAGAAGCTGCTTAACAACATTGATCTGAGAGTAAAATAAGGCAAATAAGTAAGCAAATAAGGTGTGGAATGCTGAACAGTCTATATTTTACTTACTTTAGGAATGTCTTTCTTCTGATAATTATTTCCACACATTTTTTAAAGGTTTATTAAGGACCCAAGAATAAAAATTCTGATTTTTTTTTTTTTTAACGACTACTTAGAAAAGCTTACTTAGCAATGAAATGCATATCTGTGTCTTCAAAAAAAAAAAGGATAGATTTGTTTACAGTACCATTTAAAAAAAAAGATTTGTAATGTTTTTGTTCACCAAGGCTGCATTCATTTGATCAAAAATACAGCAAAAACAGTAATATTGTGAAATATCATTACAATTTAAAATAACATTATATATATATATATATATAGAGAGAGAGAGAGAGAGAGGGCAAAGTTGAATTTCCAGCAGCTGTTGCTCCAGTCCTCAGTATCACATGATCCTTCAAAAATCATTCTAATATGTTGATTTGGTCCTTAAGAAACATTTTTTTAGTATTACCAATGTTGGAAACAGTTTTTTGTGTAAAAATTTTTTGTGTAAACTCTGATGCAATGTTTTCAGGATGAATAGAATGTTTGATGAATAGAAAGTTCAAAAGATCAGCACTTACAGTATTTGAAATAGAAGGATAGAAAACTTTTTAAATGTTCTTTCCTGTCACTTTTGATAAATTGAATGCATCCTTGCTGAATTAAAGTTTTAATTTCTTTCAAAACAAACAAACAAAAAATCTTACCGACCTCAAACTTTTAACAGTAGATTATATTCACAACCACATGAAATAAAAGTGAAGAGTTCAATGTTCTATGCAGACATTTATGACTAACATTTTAAACGGAAATATTAAACTCCACCCCCCAAAAAATGTATAAACTATACAATTTGACTTATGCCTTTCAAGAGTCGATTCAAAGGCAATGTCTCCATGAACATGTGCCATGCACTGTAGTAAACAGGTGCTGTGCATTAGGCCTGGTGTAAGAGGACAGAGAATAGCAGTCGGGCAAGGAGGCTTTTTGCCCTCCAGGGGGGCATCGGCAAAGGTGCTACAACAGGAAACATGTAATGGGTCAATTAAACTACACACAAACACAAGCACCTCACAAAAAACCCTCCACTGACATTTCAAACAGACGCCTGTCAAACGCTCACAAATCTACAACCTCCAACCAATTAATTACTCCCCTGCCATTCGTTAATCATGTTAATCTACACTGCAACCAGCAACTATTATAGGTTGTTATGCTAAATATAAAAGAACGAGATTTTGAAATTTGATCCAAAAGCCTGTATGCACAATCAGTGCTTCATTTAAAGGTGAAACATGTAATTTCTGCACCACTACATCAAACGGAATTAAAACATAATAATGACTGGATATGTTCAAATTAGCATGTTACCATACTACTCTTGATCAAGTATACATAGTATATATACTACATACTACTGTTTAAGTATATAGTAGGTTTCCTATACAGTATGGAAGTTTCCTGTATGTGTGAGATATCCAAAACACCAACTACAATTGTCAAAATGAGCATGAACAGTATACAACAGAGATTACTACATGGAATAATGTATTCCATAATGCAACGCACTTAACTTGTGATGAACGAACCAGAAGTATGTACACTTTTACAAGAATCAGCCTTTAAAAAGGTTGCTTATAGATGTCTCTGCATATTAAACTGGGAGGAGAAAGTATTTTAACAACCAAAAAATAATATACATCACCTTTGTATGGAAGCCAGTTTTTGCCACGGAATAAAAAAAAAAAGGGAAAATCACAATTCTGAGTACAGATCTTAAAATTTTTTTGTTTCACATAATTCTGAGAAAAAATAAATGCCAGAACTGAAAGATATAAACTCAGAACTGTGAGATATAAACTCAAAAACATTCTGACTTTCTTGCAATTCTGAGTTTACATCTCACAATTTTAAGTTTATATCTTGCAATTCAGACTTTTTTCTTACTTTACTTTTAGAACGAGTTTATATCTTGCAATCCTGAATTCATACGTATCAATATTACGATTTTTTCTCAGATTTGTGTTTATATCTTGCGATTCTTGCAATATCTTGCCGTTTTGAATTTATATCTCTCTGAATTTATTATCTGACTTTTCTATCAGAATTGCAAGAAAAAAGTATGAATTGCGAGATAAAAAGTCACAATTACTTTTTTCAAATTTTTTTTATTGCATGTCAGAAACAAGCTTCCTTGATAAAATAAACAGTGAAGGAAGTAAGCATAACATTTGAGAAAACTGGCCATTTTAGACTACTAAGACTACTAAATAAAGGTCAAGTTATATTTAGTGTTTTTAAGAATGGGAGGTAGGCTTTGGTTGGAGAGGAACAGCAATAGTTTGCAAGCCTGGGGTCAGACAGCAAACCACAGGATGACAAGAAACTTGACATTTGTTTTTCATTTAGTTGTTCTAAAAACAAAAACAAAGAATGTCTCTCGATACCTAAAAATCTATCTAAAAACCCTAATAGATTCTGTCAAAGAACACGTACAGTTTGCTGTGTGACTGCCACGTTGATGGGACCACTGCCCACAGAGTGAAGAGAACAGCAGGGGGTAGCAGTGTCTGGCCTGCCCTCAGCTGCCGAGTCCCACACACTCTGCAATGGTCTGTTTTTATAGGCAGTGTCTCTAATTTAGGGGTGCCCAGGTTCCTGGGAGAGCGCTAAACCAGATGTGCAGTGCTGTGAGGTGGTGGCAGAGGCTGGCTCAGGCAGTTCTGTCGACCCTGTGGGACGGGGAATGGTGGGTAGGAGGAGGTGCTTCGAATTGAGGATCTGGCCTGATATATGGCTTTATAATTACAGCCGTTTTCTGCACGTTTACAAAATTAGGCATCTGCTCTGATGTTTTTATTGGGATGCCAGAAAAAATGTATTTGGAAGGTGTTATTCCTATGATCTTTCTGTTCTTTAATTTCCTTATGGGGATCAATAACAAGTCTATCATGTAAATAATAAACTGCAACTAATAATAATAAATAAATACCTAAATAAAATTATTAAAAAATATTATGCAGTAAATCAATCAATTATGCACTATACTACAGTTCAACAGTTTGGGGTTGGTAAGACATTTTTAATGTTTTTAAAAGAAGTTTCTTATGCTCACCAGGGCTGAGCAGTAATATTGTTAAATATGATTACAGTTTAAAACAACTGTTTTCTGTTTAAATATATTTTAAAATGTAATTTATTCCTGTGATGACAAAGCTGAATTTTCAGCAGCCATTACTGCAGTCTTATTATTATTATTATTATTATTATTGAAAGCAGTTGTGCTGCTTAATGTTTTTGTGTAAACCGTGATACGTTTTTTTCAGGATTCTTTGATGAACAGAAAGAAGAACAACATTTATTTAAAACATAAATCTGTAGCATTATAAAAGTCTTTACTTTCACTTTTGATCAATTTAGTGCATCCTTGCTAAATAAAAG
>NW_015626394.1:935397-952402 GCF_001515625.1 Sinocyclocheilus rhinocerous
GGGGGGGGGGTTTGGGTATGATTTTATATACTGTATATATATATATAGTTTATATAAAGGCCTAGTTTATAAAGGACATAATGAAATGTTAAAAGTGGAAAATATATTTTTAATATATAATATAATAGAAAATTCCAAAGAAAAGCATTCATTCAAAAAAGAAATATTTTATAAAAAAGTAAAAGTCTTTGTTGTCACTGAATAAAAGTATCAATTCCCCAAAAAAAATCCCACTAACCTCAAATTTTTGAATAGCAGTGTATATTTCAATTTAATTTGAATAAATAAATAAATAATATATATGTACTTCAAGCACCAGGCAATCACAATGAGAGAGAAACAGCAGTGCCTTGTGTTAGCGTCTGTTGTGTGTGTGTGAGTATGTTGGACTGAGCTGCAGTGGTGACAAGACTCCCTCCCTTTACACCAAAAAACCTCCGCTCCCAAACAGTCCTGCCTATAGTCGGACAGCAGACGTTTGCTTTGGCAGCAGCTATTATCACGGGACATTAAACTGTTCCCCGCTGGCTATGCCACACAAACGATTTCAGCATTTGTTTTCCTTCTCTTTCCATTCATAATCTTAAAGCATTCCTGTGTAAGCAACTCAATTAGACGCTGCAGACCTCTTCACTTCAACACAGAGAGCAGAAGCAGAGCTGAATTGAAACAGAGGTCTGTTCAACCTATTATCCTGCTGTTTTGGGTATCAGGCAGAGTCTGGCTGTGAGCCGGAGTGCTGTGGTGATTTATTTATTCACGTGTTCATCCATCCAGAGGGTGTAAGGCCAGCATTTCCCATCTCACCCATTTAGAAGCATTGAGTGAGACTTCTCATAACATTGCATGCGCAACAGATTCACTTAAAGCACACAAAGAGTGCCTAAGGAACGTGCCCATTGAGTAAAAACCCGTCTGGGTGTGATGGGGAAATGCGGCTGTGTTGTTTTTAGTGGCGACTGCGCTTTCAATCGGCGTGTCGCCCTGTCAGGCGGAGACCATAATTAACATGTTAAGTGCACGGCATTGGCATGCACATGCACTTGGCACAGCAATGGAGCGTTTCAGGAAGACGTGCACTCATAGCCGACTCCGACTCCTTTCATTGTTTGCTGCTATTTGTTATTTTGGGGCCTGTTAGGGCAAATGCGCTTGGCGTTCACATCGCTGGCAGGAGAAGCAGTGATCCGCAGGAGTGAGCTACATGTATTCAAAGTTTTTTAGGTTTAAATTCAAAATGAGGTGATGATCCATCATTCTTACTTCTTAAGAGTTTACTCTTACCTTTATAGTCATGGATGACTGATGTGGGGTTACATACTAAGCATATTTAATGACAAGAGATTTGTTTTAATTATTGCTATCAGCACCAAAGTCTGTGCATGTGAGCTACTGCAAGAGTGAAAAATGTCAGTATTCACGTCATTATATATATGCATTTCAAATTGTTTGTTAAAAAATAAGTAAATATAAATTAAATGTAGATAAATAAATAAAAATTAAATGTAGAAATTCTTTATTAAAATAACAAAAAAAACCTAAATAAAATATTCATATTAAAGCTATTTGTAAAAAAATAATGTTTTTATTTATAAATTTTATATATATATATATATATGAGATTTGATAAAAAATTGTATATAATGAGGTCTTATATGTGGCTTTTATGCAAAGTGGAGTTTGTAGAAACCGTGAGGTTAACAGCTGTATGAAATGTCAGAATGCTTATTTTGTTGTACAGTGAAGACTGTAACAACCTATTCAATGTTGCATGACCCCAGTTTACGTCTCAGTTTGACCCAGTAGTGTGTGTAAAACTGCCGAATGTCCAAATAAATTTACAGTACTGCACATGTTGGTTCTAATGACAAGCCGGACAGATTTTCCATGTGCACATTTTAAATTTTTTTTACAACAACGATCACCATTTACAGGAAAACCCTGAACCTTCTCTCTCCAAGTCAGCTAATGGACAAATGGGAATCATGAAGGGAAAAAACAAGAGGGCCACTTTGTGCATGCTGCACATTGACTCTTGTGGTGGGTCTGCTGAATTTATTCAAACACAAATAGATTTTTCAATACGCATACAAATTGTATCGCCACACCATTCCAAGACAAACGCTAAGCTCTGCAATGCATATTTATCAGGACTTCGCTCAACTGAAGGGCTTGCTTTATGCCACCACACCATGAGCTGACACCGGCCATCAATGAAAGCCCTGTGTCTGTGGGTTGGTGTGGAGAGCCGTGAACACCTGAGTGCCCAGAGTGAGACCACATCAAGCTAGGTGGAGGAGAAGGCCAAAGACTCGAGCTGGGAAGGAGAAAGCCCTGCGCTGTTGAGCTAACAAGCCTCGCTACACAAACTGTGGGCAGTCAGCTCCGCGGCGGCCAGCGTTAGTGGTCAGAAATGCAGAAACTCTCATGACCGACTCATTACGGTCATAAAAATGCAGAAGTTCGTGTTTAATTAGTGATTGGAAATAATTGGGACATGCGATTTGAGAGGGTGTGTGGATTTGTGGCACTAAGAGTTACTGTGGGTGGCTGGACTGAATCAAAGCAAGAGTGCATGCCAGCTTGATTATTTACAATCGCAAGTTTCCTGAGCAGACACCCTACACTGACTTCCCCTTCATCCTCTCTCACAGTGTTACCCATTCACAACACTGTATTTCTCCTCGAAACTCTGGATGAGAGCCGAAAACCTGCTTGGCACCATGAGACCTGCAACCTGCTCGCCCCTAGTTTACCCCTATAGATTACGGAATGACATGCAATAGCGACCCTCTGGGCATCTTTTAACAATGCCACATTATTACACATGTTGTAATCAGGACCTTACAAGATCAAGAACATACACACGTCCATTACATGACTAATTGGGTCACATTACAAAGAAGCAGAAGGGGGTACATAACTGCCATAACACATCCTTGAAAACAAAGAACTGACATGAAAGACCTGGCATTACATCCACGGCAAAAGAAAAAAAAAAGTCTCCCTCTAAACATTGTATTTCCCTTTTAAGGTGAGGTTGGAGGGAAGTTGGATGTTACTTATCAACCCTCTACAGACACCTTGGCAATTGAATCGCCATTGGCTAGTACATTTTTTTGTCTTCACACTAGAGTTTACGTTACGCCAAATACATAAACACAGATGTGCTGCGCATCCATTCAAATGAACTGAAAAATATCACATCGCTTGACGGAGAGTGAAACTCTGAAGCGCTCAGTCAGAGTGTTCTGTGAGTGAAAATATATACATGCTAATCATATACTCAGCCTCCAACTCACACACTGGCAAGTAAAATCTGAGAATTTATTAGCCATTGGCTAATATTAGACATCATTTAGTCGCCCAGAGTGAAGATTTAGTCGCATATGCGAGTGATTTACTTGCAATGTAGAGGGTTGCTTATAATAACACATCACACCTGTAGCCCAATCTGAATTAGAGGCCGTAACAGAAATGCCTCATAAATTGTTGAGATGGCTCATGTTTACAGGCGCTTTCCATGTGAGTCACGTTTTATACACAGGTGAAGATTGAAAGACTTGTTCTTTGATGTGGAAAGCTTGTAAACTATTTTTTTTAAATACAAATTTTACACAATTGTTTTTGCAGAGTGTAGAAAATTAGTTAGCTACTTGTAGTGGCCAGGGTTATTATTGTTAAACAAAAGAAAATTTAAAACCATTTAAAAAACATTATTGTTACTGGAAATAAAATAGTTTCAGCTATTTAATTTTTTATTTTAGCTAGTTTCCAAGGGGAACATTTTTTCCCAAAAAATTACTAAAACTAAATAATATTAAAGTGAAAACTGAAAATATATTGAAAACCATTCAAAATATTAACAAAAACTATAATAGTATATCCATTATATACTATTATAGTATATAATAGTATATAATGGAATAACACAGGTACTGGCTGTGTCTACTTTGGGTCCTTTTAAGTTAGTTTTTTTTTTAAGAATATGAAGTCTAAAGTTTAGGTGCTACTACACAGAACTGCAAAACTAAAGATTATTTCCAAACAGGTTTTCCATACACTCCCCTTGTCTGCTTCTGCTCAAAAAACAAGCAAGGATGCCTGCTCAGAACACCATTGGTTGAGCAAGGCCCACTCAAACCAACAGAGCAATATTTTGAAATCACCACAAAGCCACGGTGTTTACAATCTTGGAGAAGCAGGGGTCCGATGTAAGAAAAAACTGAGCCCTATGGGAGCCATTGACTCATAAAATTAAATTTTCTAGAGCCAAATTACTTTTTTTTGTTGTTGGCAAATTACAAAACTGAACTTGCAATTAATATTATTTAGATTTTTTTAAATATTACAAAGAATATAATTTACAGTATTAACTGCATGCTGCCATATGAACAAGAAGTCATGTGGACATAAGCGATTCTGGCTATGCTAATTCAATTTTGTGTCTTTCTGCATTCCGAAATGTCTCAGGTCGCAATTCAAGTACATCTTGCTTTCTCAATAGATATAAGCATAAGCCTAGCATAAATCTAGAGTCAAATTAGTGTCAACTGATGCCTCCTCACCAGATAAAATCTGCCACAAAAGTTTTCTTAATATCAAAGTTTGTGGCTAATATTGATTAGATTTGACATTATTGTCGCAAATTTATATTTTGTCACATCAGTCTCGTGGCTTACTTATAGCCGTCTCTTCACATTAAACTGGGTCAGAAGAAAGCATTTTAGCACACAAACAAAAAATCTCACACATTTGACCTTTAAGGTCACAGTATGGATGTATTCCGTTGGTTAGTGCTGCACTCAGGGTGTGTAACTCACTGTCCACTGGGCTCATGTAGTCAGGAAGATGAGCAGCCGCGGCCCCCGTCTGCATGAGCAGGTCTCCATAAGGGCTGCGGTGACTGGCGATGAGGTGATAGTACTCTGAAGGGTTGGCCCCTGGTGGGGGAGGGGGCAGGCCAAACAAGCTCCGCTCCTTCAGGTGTTCGTGGGTCACTGCTAAGACAGAGAAGAGAAGAGTTTAGTATTTCAGCAGTCACACACACATATGGGAAGCGGAGGGTGGGGTTGGATGTACCGTCCCCTGCAAAAAAAAAGTATCGCATGGCCATATAGAGTATTTTGACATGTTATTCAGCTGCTTATGACTGAGAGATGTACAGTACATGATAAAATTTATAGAATTTTTTGATGCTTCAACTGTTTTTAGCATAAAAAAAAAGGTTATCACATTTTTAACAATAAAAATTCAAATTAATAAAACTTTAAATTATCTGGCTAAATATTCGCCATGAATTATTCAATGAAGCATCTTGTGAGCCAAGTTGTGTCAGTAACTGAATTAATATTGACAGTAAGCGTCACCTTCAAATAGGAAACATTATTATAAATGCTGTGTAATGTTGAAAACTGTTTCACAACACTGAAAGCACAAAATATTACATTTTAATACTAAAATATTAACATTAATATGACTTCTTTTTCATCTATTTTTTAAATCATTTACATTTCCCCCAATTCCAAAAGTACTGTATATGCACTGCCGTTCATGTTTTGAGCAAAGTTAATGTAATGAGCAAAGTCTCTACACATACAGTAAAAGACAGAAAAACATTATGAAATACTATTACAATTTAAAATAGCTATTTTCTATTTGAATACATCATTTAAATGTTATTTATTCCTGTGATGGCAAAGCTAAAATTGCAGCAGCCATGAGCCTTCAGAAAAGATTCTAACATGCTTATTTGGAGGTCAAAAAACATTGTGCTGCTTAATATTTTTGTAATTTTTTTCAGGATTCTTCGACGAATAGAAAGAGATCAACATTTACTTGAAATCAATATCTTTAGTAACAATTCAATTTTTTTTTACTGTCACTTTTGATCAATTTGTTTTTACCTTGCTGAACAAAAATGAAAGTCTTTAAAAAAAATTGATTACCTAGATATAGGTATATTATATAGTTTATAGCAGACATCTTGCAGTACATCTACAAGTAAAAAGTGGTGCAGTTTACGCTACTCTCTCCTTCCCCCTAAGCTCCTTGCCTAATCTTTGTTAACATCAGCACCTAGTAAACCCCAGACTAAAGGTGTCAAAGGTAATAAATACCATGGATATATTTATTTTTCTTTCTGCCTAGGTCAGATAACCATTAGTGCCTCCTATGTCATTTCCGCAACACTCGCCTACGACAAAGACATAACAGCAGTTCAGTCCTTGCTGCTTAAGTTATGGGACACTCAGTATTGGGGGGGTTGGGGGGGTTCTACCTCATTCTTGCCTGCTTGGCCATTCATACCATAATCAGGAACTATCAGGAACAATTAGGCCCCAGCGAGGTTAAAATAGAACAGGCGTGTGTTTGTGCTGGATTCATGGCAGAACAAGGCCGTTTATTTTCTCCACGCTCGCTGGATCATATAACTGCGTCCCTAGAGGGGCTCAGAATCGAAGTGAGGAGGGGTGCGGCAGAGGCCAGAGCTGAAAAAGCCCTGAGGCGGTGGAGAGATGAAGGCAGATCAGCAGTCAGAAGACTGCTCTGGGGCTGGGGACATCTCCACCAATCTTAATCAATAATTCTTTATGGGCCTTCTGTTGAACATGAGAACATGATTGACTTCTGCATAACTGACGCTCTGTCATGAAATTAGTTGATTGTATAGTGTGTGGACAAAATGGGTACAGGACAACAAAAAAAAATCTAGGATTAGCGAGGAATTTTAGCGAGGAATTAATCACCTGTATGGCTTTAATGCAAGACCTTTAAAATTGTTGGTGAACTGCTGGGATTAAGGTGTATATGAAAACAGGCGATTTAGCTTTTATTTAGACTCACTCAAGCTCAACTCCTTCCATTATCTCTACTGCCATTTAATCACCAACACAATCTATTCCACATTGCTTATTTAAGTGTGAAAGAAGAGCCATTATTGCCGAGACTTTGTGCTTGGTGACTTATCTCTGGTTTGGGCTGCTCATCCCAGGCTTTGGCAAGGGAGATAATGTTTAGTAAACTGTTTTCTTTCTGACAATCATCTATTTACATATTCAGGCCTACATAAATAAGAACAGGTCTACAGTAATGATTTTAGCATGCTAAAAGGAGATTGGTAGAGAGACAATGAGGACAATGGTAGAGAGCTTCTGTTGTGTTTGAGTTTGTGGAGGAGCGGAACCATTAGCTTTCTTTCCTCCTTGACCAAAGTTTTTATTCCTTCTCCCAGACATACCCCCACAAACATAAAACCCACTTTCAGCCGGCATAATGGGTGATACGAAAGTGCTCTTGAATTTCTACCAGCACCTAACAGCATGGAGGTATCATCACAAAGAAGCATGTTTTTAGTAAGCCATTGTAGAAATACCTTGACTGTCCCAGATGTTATAATTCACTCACCCTCATGCCATTCCAAACCTATGACTTCCTTTTTTCTTTCAAGCACAAAATAAGATAGGATTGGTTTCACAGGACTGTCAAGCGCCAAAAACATCAAAAAGCACAATAAAAGTATTGTAAAAGTGCCTAGTTTCTGTCTTTCCTCACACAATGTTATAATATGGTCTGAGATGACTTACATTAAAGCACATGAGTCATTTTTGAAGATTGGTCACCATTCACTTCTATTACATAAAACAAGCAATGATAATTCTGCTAAACTTTTTTTTTTTGCGTTTCACAAAGGAACATCATATTTTTAGAAATTCAGAAATACATGAGGGTGAGTAAATGAAAATTTAATATATGGCTGAACATACAATACCAGTTAAAGGTTTGGGGTCGGTTTGATGTTAAAATGTTTTTAAAATGTCTTTTATGCTCGCCAAGGCTGCATTTATAATATTGTGAAATATTATTACAGTTTAAAATAACTTTTATTATTATTTTCATATATTTTAAAATGTAATGTATTCCTGTAATAGCAAAGCTTAATTTTCAACAGCCATTAGTCCAGACTAATTTGCTGCTCAAGAAACATTTCTTATTATTATCAATGCTGAAATCCACAAAACTGCAGTGCTGCTTACTATTTATGTGGAAATCGTGGTATAATTTTTCAGGACTCTTTGAAAAGAACAGAAATAGAAAGAAATCTTTTTTAACATTATAGTTCTGTACTGTCACTTTTGATCAATTTAATGTGACCTAGCAAAATATAAGCATTACTTTCTTTTAGAAAAAATTCTTAACGAACGGTAGTGTATCCTGGTACATGGGGAACAATATGAGACTCACCGTCAGGAGGGCTCAGTCCTCGTGCTGCGGAGATCATGGAGAGTGTGGGGCTGCTGTGGACTGATCGCAGGTAGTGCTCCATGTGTGGGTTGACATACGGGTGAGGTGGGTTGAAGGGTGACTCTCCAGTAGCTCCAGCGTGAGGCGATAGTCGGATGAGCGAGATATCAGAGATAATTGGACTGCCAGCTAATCCATGTGGTCTAGCAAAAGACAAAGAGAAAGAAGACCTCAATTAGTTCCTTACACAAAGACAAGCTGCCACATAGTTTAAGTGCTTAAGTGTAGCGTAATTATGGACCCTCTGTGTAAATCCATGTCTTGAGGCCACGTAAAAATACTTAATGTCATGATAATCTTATTCACTGTATCAAAGACAGACCTTAATTATTTCACTTAAAACAAGCTCAGAACTCATTATTATAGTCACCAGGAAACCAAAAATGACCATTTACTTCCTCAATGCATAATCTTGATTTTATGGTGCACGATTCATCGAGTTTCCTTTTTAGATGATGCCACAAATGCCTTTTAATTTTTCAGCCCATGTCCCCTGCAGTCGTCTGGCTCCTTTCTGGTTTGTAACACCCACTTTTCACAATTCAGTCCATTTGTGATTGATAAAATCAAACTTCACCCTAGATTTTTTTTCTCCTTGAATATCCAGTTTCATTAAGAAATATTTCATATTTAAATGAAAAAAGAATTATAATGGATCAAAAACTGCTAAGTTAAATCAAACACTTCAAAACGTATTTTTGTCTCATTTTCCATTCGAAATGTCTAAACAATCTAAAATAAGTTTATCTGAGAAGCAAATTCATATATTAAATTTACATTAAAATGATAAAAAATAATAGAAAATATTACACACACACACTATATTCTTGACAGAACTTAGCAAGTTGCTGGCAAACAATTTTAGGTTCAGGTCAGTTGACAGTATCAGCTGGGCCAAAGGGCCTTCACAGACTGGGTTCGAGCATCAATGTGAACTGTGAAACTGGTCATGTTTTTTTTTTTTTCATGACTCCCAAATGTAGACAAGCTCCTCCCTTTACGCCTGAGGTACTGAACAAGTCAAGACTGAGAGTGCCGTAGTACATGGTCGTTGTAATGTCTGTGTGGGATGGATGCCTCTAAAGACACAAAAGCATGAAATGTTATGATGAGACTGCTTAATACTCCCCCGTCCATTTCTCAGACACTGTTTGAAGAAACTGATGTGTAAAACAAGATAGTGGGGCAGAAGTTCACAGATAGCCCACAGGTCATGGTGAGGATATAAATGTGTCACGTCTTGGCAGGTATCTACGCCGCCCACACTCCAGTCCAAAAAACACCAGCCAGGAGGCAGCTGTAACTAACATTTCCTGAAAGTAGAGTACACAGTCTGATCCTCTGAATCAGAGAGATGTTTGAAGAGATGTTTGCATGTGGTTCCCTCAACTACATGCTAATGTATAGTGGTTGAACACCTGGATGAGAGCAAGATCAGAATCTGATGTCCTACTAGTAAATGTACACATTTGGCAGATGCTTTTATCCAATGTGACTTACATTACATTCAAGCTATACATTTTTTCAAGTCATGAACTCCTTGGGAATCGAACCTATGACCTACATGTTAGTGTACAGTGGTCGAACACCTGGACAAGAGCAAGAACAGAATCTGACGTCCTACTTTTACATTTACGCATTTGGCAGAAGCTTTTAACCAAAGCAACTTATATTGCATTCAAGCTGTAATTTTTTTCAGTTCATTTATTCCCTGGGAATCGAACCCATGACCTTGGGGTTGCTATCACCATAATCTTTGAGCTACACAAAGATCCTGAAAGATAAAGTAATTATTGCAAAATAAACCCAAAAATGTGATCTGGACCATGACGTCAAACTGATTCTGACTGGCTAATGCTGTGATTAACCAATCAGAAGCAAGTATCCCAGAGAGCTCTTTTGTTGACTCCCTAAATGGAGTGCTCTTGAACACAGAGGGGATGTCAGACAGTGTTAAATAAAGCAGACCCGTCTATGTCCCCATACTACTTTACTTTCCACTGGGAGAGGAAATGACCATGCGTATGAATCAGAGCCTGCGTTCCACAAGGGTGTGTTCTGCGCTCGGGCTGCAAATTGTGGGGGGATGGTCGGTTCTTCTGGGGATTTGATGGCAAGCAGGCTACAACTATAGCTGCACATTCATTTTGTTTCAAGGAAAATTAGACTGCACTCAACGGGAGAGAAAATAAACTTTTGCCTCAATGAGAGGGGGGTGTTTCTTTTATGAAAGTGTATGTTATTTATATTTGTTTGACATTTGAATGAAGAGGATTACAGATTGCCTCCATCAAAATATATTTAGTTATGTGCCAAATACGTAAGGTAACATTTCTGTCATCATCTACTCACCGTCATGTTTTTCCAAACCAAGAAGTTGAATTTCGCTGTTTGGCATACAATGAAAGTAAACGGTGACCAGTGCATCCAAGTTGCAAAAACTGACTAAAAGCACCATTCAAGTACCATAAAAGTAGTTAAAATAACTACATTTTAAATATGTTTGAGCTGTACAATAGCTTTGTGTGGGGAACAGACTGAAATTTAAGTCGCTATTCATTTAAAAATCTTCAAATATGAAATCAATACTAGGTTGATGATGCCAAACATCATTGGTTATTTTGTGTTTTGTAATTGTTTATGATGCATATGTGCATATTCAAATTTTGTTATCTGTATGCGGCCACATAAGCATGTGCTTCTGGTTGCCATCTTGACCACTGACAACAGTATCACAACAGATGGCATCACCAAAGAAAATGTCAGCACGGTTGTAATTATAGTGACCATCGGTTACAATGTCCCAAGCTGTAGATCAACAGATGTCAATTAAAAACTGTTAATTAAAAACAAAACATACATATATAATTTTGAATGGTTTTGAAGCTTTTTACACATTGCCTAAAAGTCATAAAAGTATGGAAAACTCTATAGTTTCAGGTATTGTGAGTGCAACAGAAAAACAATTCTCAGTATGTGGACTACCATCTTAAACCTTTAGTGACAACACTTCCATCCTTTTTAAAGGACACTGGCGATTTCCTGAGACTCTTGGATAAGACTGTTATACCAGAACAATGTTTGCTAGTATCATTTGATGTTCAGTCATTGTATACCGTCATTCCACATGATGTTGGCATTGAACATTGTATGCATTTCCTTGATTTGAGATCGAATAAGAACCCTCCATCATGCTTCTTAGTCTTTGCTACCCTGATGAGACTTGTCTTACTAAGAATTACTTTAGATTTGAGAATGGCTTTTTCCTACAGCGATGCGGGACAGCTATTGGTACTCGATTGGCTCCTAATTACGCTAATTTACACCTTAGGTTTGTTGAGCAATTTCAGGTTCTTGATAGAACTAAGAATCCATTTTTTCAGCAAATATTGCTGTATAAGTGTTACATCGATTACATTTTTGCACTGTTTCAGGGAGATTTAGGATCTCTGAACCCTTTTCATAAGTACCTAAACTCTATAACAGATCATCTTAAGTTCACAATGTCATTTAGTGAGGAGACAATGGATTTTTTGGATGTCCGTGTCACCAAGGTAGGACCTTGAAAATGGCGGAAGACATAACTCGGGGGAGAAGAATTGTTAAATAAATTAGGTTATTTTTGTTTTCTTTGCGCTCAAAAAGTATTCTCATAGCTTCGCAAAAAACTGAAGTTGAGCCACTGATGTCACATAGACTGTTTTACCGATGTCCTTACTACGTTTCTGGACCTGGTAACATTACAGTTGCGTTGCTGTCTATGCAGGGTCTGAGAGCTCTCACATTTCATCAAAAATATCTTAATTTGTGTTCCGAAGATGAACGGAGGTCTTACGAGTTTGGAACAACATGAGGGTGAGTAATTAATGACAGAATTTTCATTTTGGGGTGAACTAACCATTTAAGTTCCAATACTTTGTAATATTATATGGAAATATTGGCATATTCTACAATCAGACCCAGGCCTTTCCAAAATGTTTGAACATCCCCCATTAATGACTTTTCGTAAAGCAAAGAATTTAAAGAGCTTTTTAGTTAACCCCCACCCCCACTCAATGTCAATATACCAGGAGATTGAAATATTTTTCACATCAACAGGCAAAGATATTTATAAAAAAATTTATAAAAAATGTCATCACTTGCAATTCATGTAACGTCATTTAGGCTATACGCTGTCCATGTGGAATGTTGTATGCCGGTGAAACATCAAGAGAATTAAAAACTCGTATATGTGAACACCGTAGTGCCATAAGACCTGGAGACATGAGTAACCCAGTAGCACAACATTTAAAAGAATATTCACATTCTATTTGTGAGTTTTTTTATTTGAACAAGTGCATTCAGTAGGTCGGGGGAAGAGATATTGTTGTGAAACGTAAATTCAAATATGGAGACTTTTTGGATTTTAACTTTAGAAACATTATTTCCCAAAGGTCTCAATCAAGAAATTGATTATGGTATGTTCTACAGATCTTATTTTTATTTATTTATTTATTTTCAATCTTGTTTAGAAGCAACTCCCCTAATGGGCAAAGTAGCACACCTGTTGCTGATTGCAAGAATGTATAAGCAAAGTTTGTTACTGCTGGTCTTGATGTCTGATGAAGGCCTGGATGATGGCCGAAACGTCACATGTGTTTTAACCAATAAAGTTGGATTTCTTAAAGAGTGAGTGTTGCACCTTTTCTAATTGACATGACTCTTTTTCAGCAATTTTTGAAGTCTTTCCTGCTATAATTGCACGACTATGTGAAAGTATATCAACAACAGCAAGAGAGAACTCCTAAATATACAAAAACATACTGTGACGAGCGTCCCGAGCTCACATCAGCGTTGCCCTGGAAATGGACGAGGAACACCTGCACGCGCTCATCACGGGCTGATCGGTCACAGCTGAGAGTCATCAGCCCGCGGCCAGATAAGCCGCGTGAGGCCCGACGGAAGGGACAGACATACTCTCCCAGAAGCTGAAGTCTAACGTGTTCTCTCCTTTACATTCCAGAAACCAGCCCGTGACCAAGCAGCCCGAGCACGAGCGCCGCACGGACTCACCGACACTGGAACTCGCTCACGGAGAAGCACCGACTCACGCACGGAGAAGCCTCGACTCCCCTCAGCCCCCACCGCACTCACTTGGGCACTTGATCTGTGAATAAATCCACCCTCCGGGGTATTTATTTGAGCTCTCCTTGTCGCGTGTTCCTTCCACCTCGTTACAATACTGTTACACCACCCAGCCCTAATATTTCTGACCTTTGTTCATATACTTTGTTCCCAAAAGGTCTTACTAAGTTGATGTCAGTTATGATGTTTTTTTTAGAGAGTTTGAAGGTCACACCAGTAAGCATGTCTAATTATGGTTTGCAATACTTTTTGAGCATAATTTTGTAAATGATATTACTACTGAAGAATGCTGTAGATGGGTTATGCACACATGTGGTTTCTTAATGATCTCATGAGGATTGTCTGACCCTTAGTGACCGGCGGGCATCTGACAGAACTGGCCAGGCTTTGGCGTGCATGACATAGGCACAACACGCATTGCTCAATGTAGTCTCTTGCTGAGCGTGGGAATGGAATAAATGCTGCTGCTGTGTTTGTGATACTGACAGTGCGTTAGCGTGATTATAATCAGGTGCTTGAGATTTCTGTCAGTATGCGTCACAAAGTTGGAATCTTTTGTAATTTCTCGTGCATGCTCCACAGAGGTCTTTCTGTATGTGTGTTTATCTGAGCGTCTTTGTATTTATACTGGCACTGCCCTCAGACTAGACAAGATTACACTCTGCCTGCATATGCAACTGAAATCATACGCTCTTGCTTAAATACACAGCAGATTCAATCTGTACGTTTTTTTGACTGGTGAATGCATTTGTGTGATGTATGAATTTACAACGCTACTGTCACCCCAAAAAGTACTTGGCCACGCTTGTGTGAGATAAATAGCTAAATATCAAACCAACATATTAAAGATTTTAATTTTCAAGAAATATGTTTAGTAAGAGACTGTTTGAAGTTAGATTTCAAATTATAAAACAGTAGATATACTGTAACCTGTGTGAATTTCTAAAACTTAAATATAAATAACTAAAATAATTTTAAAATAAATGATTAAATTAAATGATTTTGATATAATCATATAATTTAATCATTTAAATGTTTAAATTATAAGTTATTATTATTTTATTATTTTTGTAGATAAACTAGTAGTGCATAGCACTAATGTTGTTGGTTTGATTCCCATGGAATGCATGGACAGATAAAAAGTGCATAGTTTGAATGCCCTGTAGGTTGCTTTGGATGGAAGCGTCTCCAGAATACATAAATGTAAATGTTTTTCAGAATGACGTGCATTGATGAATTGCCCACAATAAGACCCAAAACATGCGTTTAGAAAATAAATGGGGTCAATTTTGACTTCAGCTTCAACTGCAAGCTTGTGTGTAACTTCTCCGAGTGGTGTATGTGTGTTTGTTTAAAACGGCAAGAGCGCACAGGTCTGCCGCAGTGGGATTAATTAGGATTCGCTAGATTTTCTTATTTACTCTTTTCTTTATTTATGTGTGTCCGCTTTCCCCTTGTGTGCATACAAATACTAATACGGCATTCTGTGCATGAGTGATCCATCTCTGATGTAGTAACTTGAGTTTCAAGCGCTGAACCTGTCGTGACCTCCGCTGGATTCTGTGAGCGAGTGATTAATGGCAGTGAGCCAGAGCGCGGAGCCGCAGGGGGTGCGTGTCTGTGAGTTTGTGTACAGTGCGAAACGACACCAGGCCCTGAAGACTCTCGTAAAAGTCAGACCATAAAGTGACAAGTGATTGAGTGCTAGCAACATACACAAAACCAACACAGACACATCTGTGTGTGAGCGACAGTGACACCGAATGTGTTTGTTGAACTAGTCGTCTTTGTTTTCAGTCGGTCTGGATTTTTGGAACATACAGGTAGCAGCAAATCAAAACAATACGGGTGCATTTCATGCCGTATATCAGGTCTTATATTAACATTTCGGTATATCTGCATGCCGATAGAGAACAGAATGTTCAGGCGGCTGGCTTGAGTTTTTATTTAAGAATGATAATATGACCAGTCACTTTTTCCAGCACCTGTTTATTTCAGTTAACATGTATTTTGTTTCACTTAAAAAAAATGTTTTTTGTTGTTTTAGTTTTAGTAACTATAATAACTCTGGATTTCTTTAGCTTAGTTGTGAAAAATTTGGGCTGGTTATCCAGACGTTGTAGGTTCAAACCCTTCAAGGTGTTGTAACAGTATTTAGATGGGGAAAAAATGCCCTTTGCTTTTCTTCTGTTTCTCGCACTGTAAAAAGCTTCAAAGTCACATCTGCCACATCATATTACAATTTTGCAATATACTCTAGAGTTGCCCTGGAAAACCTGACATCTTTTGAGAATTTTCATAGCTATTTTGACTCTCTCAGACCAAACTGACTCTTCCTGAAATAAAAAATACCATAAATTAGATATTCAAATCAGATCTTCCATTGAATTTCATTGTTTGTCTTCTGGTAAAGACCACTTCAAAGTTGTAAAAGAAACCTTTGTATACTCTGTCCTCACTTACTCTTTAAACTGCAGTTCAGCCAAGCTTAGACGCCCTCAAACTAGCTTTGCTTTGATGATAGGCTGACATTTGTTAACTTATAACTGAACTCGAGTGCTCCGAGCAGCATGGGACCGCACTTTTTTTTTTTAGTCTGTCTTGTTCTCGGGATGTTGCGGTCAGCTGATGAGACTTTCCATAAATGCTTTGCCTGATTAGAAAAATCAAATTTCTCTGTCATCTTTCTTGTTCTCTTTGAATGGCTCTCTCGTTGTGTGTAAAGAGAGTGTACGATACTGTACTGTACAATGCTTAATTTATCTCTACCAAATTAACTAACATTCACTGTACCTATACAATGGCCAGTTGTTTGGGTTGTATGTATGTTGGTTTCCTTGCACATTTGCACAAACCATTTGTCTTGTGTTCAGCTTGTTTGCGCTGTCCCATTTCACATCCATCCAAAACCCACCTAAGATGAGAAGGATTTCTAATGAGTTTGTTGCACAAAATTTACTATGTGACTTTTTACATATGAATACATGGGTGTGTGTTATAGTTTCTATAGGAGCACTGCTAAAGCAATTGAAACACCTATATGTTTCTAATTCTTGTTTACCTGACACACACACAGTTGTTTAGCATTTGAGGCATGGCTAGTCTTGCTTATGTGTTTAAGGTAGACTGTAAGTAGCAATGGTCACACAGTTTAATTCACATGTATTTATGTAACATTTTTAATGTCATGAAGGAGCTTTACTGGGTGTGATGCCTAAAATCCCAGTGAGTCAGCACAAAGTAACTGGAACAGAAATCCATTAAATTGACGGTTTGTGAACGTGGCATTGTCAGGCCATGAGAAATTAAATTTTATTTCATTTTACACCCTTTTATAAGCAGATGCTCATGAGGCAGTCCTGTTTATATGAACACAGCGATAGAATAATTTTGTATTTTATGTATATATGTGTATGTATGTGTGTGTGTACATATACATATATGCATATATATATTATAGGGATGTTCTGATCAGGTTTTTTGTGACCCCGATTTGATTCAAGTCATTGAATACTGAGTATCTGCCGATACCGAGTCCCGATCTGATTAAGCAGTTTAAATATATATATATATATAT
>NW_015626394.1:952761-954296 GCF_001515625.1 Sinocyclocheilus rhinocerous
CACGGACTCACCGACACTGGAACTCGCTCACGGAGAAGCACCGACTCACGCACGGAGAAGCCTCGACACACCTCAGCACCCACCGCACTCACTTGGGCACTTGATCTGTGAATAAATCCACCCTCCGGGGTATTTATTTGAGCTCTCCTTGTCGCGTGTTCCTTCCACCCCGTTACAATACATTAACCCGGTTTTGGGTACATTCCCATATTTCTCAGTGATTGCCAGACAGTCAAAATTGACAAGACAACATGTCAACATATAAATAAATCAGAAAAACTGCTCCGGGTGTTTGAACCCTCAATAATAAGCCATTACTTACAACTTTACCTGTCAAGGGATAAGAAAAAGAGGGCCTCTACTACTGACAAGAATGATAAATGAGGTCTTGTTACGCCCTCTCTCTGACAAGATGGTACTTGAATGGTTAAGGAGACCTTAGTCATAGACAGGGTATGTCATGGTGCATTTAGAGAGCTTCTTTTTAATAGCTACCTGTCATTTTAGCAGTTGTCTATTGTTGCACCATGGGTGGTACCTGCCTATAGTAAAACAACACATTAACTCCATTTGAATTTTTTTTGTGTCTGTATTACTAAAAGAAGTGGCAGCCACCGTTCCGACAATATGTGATGTATTAATATTTGTACCTTGAAGGTACTGTTACTGTCTCAAAGCTGTCATAAGCAATTCATATTCTGGGTTAAACATAACTTAAAATGGTCACAAAACTTTGAAAAACAATAATAATAAATTAAAATAATAAATTAGTTTTTTTATATATATATATATATATATTAGGGCTGTGCAATATATCGAAATTATCGAAATATCGCAAATGTACATATCGCAATATGCATATCGCTACAGCTTGCAATATTTGGGGCCATGAACAAAAGACAATGAGAAAATCACTCACTGCTCTTACCTAAATAAATTTTGTAGCTTAAATAAGAATCAGTGCATATTGAATTCAAAGAGTAAATACTAAGCAGTTTTATTTTTCCTTTTTTTATTATTCAGTTCCTAAACTCATGTTAAAATAATTACACTAATGTTAAAATGACATTTTTATGTAATGCTAGAGTAAAACACTACCGTTCACTTTCAGAAGTTGTTGTAGGGGTGCTTTCTTATTAGAATCAGAATCAGAATGAGCTTTATTCACCACTTAAGTGTGCACAAACACAAGGAATTTGTTGTGGTTTTACAGGAACTCTTGGTACATACATGCATACAAATAACCATATATATATATATATATATGAGACACAAGATAGTTATAGTTCACAGAACTGACTCAGCAACAGCTGAGTAAAACGGTTTCATCTGAGCATGTGGCACTTTAAGCAGTATCGTATCGCATATCGAATATCGCATTATTTAATGAGTTATCGCACATCGCATTTTTCTTCAATATCGCACAGCCCTAATAGATGCATAGATGGATGTATAGATAGATGGATGGATGGATGTATAGATGGATGGATGGATAGATAGATAGATAGATAGATGATGGATGGATGGATGGATGG
>NW_015626394.1:956575-965482 GCF_001515625.1 Sinocyclocheilus rhinocerous
GAACAAAAGACAGAGAAAATCACTCACTGCTCTTACCTAAATAACTTTTGTAGCTTAAATAAGAATCAGTGCATATTGAATTCAAAGAGTAAATACTAAGCAGTTTTATTTTTCCTTTTTATTATTTTTAGTTCCTAAACCCATGTTAAAATGATTACACTAATGTTCAAATTACATTTTTATGTAATGCTCAAATAAAACACTACCGTTCACTTTCAGAAGTTGTTGTAGGGGTGCTTTCTTATTAGAATCAGAATCAGAATGAGCTTTATTCACCACTTAAGTGTGCGCAAACACAAGGAATTTGTTGTGGTTTTACAGGAGCTCTTGATACATACATACATACAAATAACCATATATATATATATGACACAAGATAGTTATAGAAGTTCACAGAACTGACTCAGCAACAGCTGAGTAAAACTGTTTCATCTGAGCATGTGGCACTTTAAGCATTATCGTATCGCATATCGCATTATTTAATGAGTTATCGCATATCACATTTTTCTTCAATATCGCACAGCCCTAATATATATATATATAAAGCAGTAATATTCAGTATACTTCTTATATTCTACCACTTCTGTTCATATGAAATGTTCATATTTTGATAATATGTGCTTTCATTAAGCAGTTTCTGTGGAAATATCCAGAACACGCATATTCCCTGCTGACTCCAGTGAGAATATCAGTATGACACATCTTAACAGTGTTCCTGGTCAGGTGCTCTGATTTAGATGAATCACATCTTATCCCACAGAGACTGCAGTTAACTGCCACTGGCAGCCATGGGAACCTTTTCCAAACTTGAGGCATGCTCTCCAGTCAGTCCCTTTCTGTGCAGTATTACTGCATGTCCAAACCTTACAAACATGTATTAACTTTAATATGCAAACCTATGAACCAAGGTATGTGTAAAGTTGCTCCTCACTGGACAGAAACACTAATCAAGTTGGACAAAAAAAGGTTGGAAAAAAAAGTTGGGTGGTTCTCGATACCACTGCAGTCTGAAACGGTTTTCCAAAAATAATAACGAAAAGAAAAAAGAAAAAGGGAGGATGTGTTTTTCTCATTCACTCTGCTGTCATTGAGGTTCTGGGAAAGGAAAGCTAGATTCTGGATGCTAATTGCTCTGTTTACATGCTGAAATATTCTACAAACATTTAGACATTCATCTTTAAGGTTTGTCAACTCTTTCTTATTTACGCGTATGGGGAGAGGAGAGGTTTGATTGCTATGGAAGGCTTCTTGGCAAATGCGTTTCAGCATATTTGAATATACAGAAACCACTATTTTAATCTGCAGGTCACAAGTCAAACAATTGCCAGTGTACGACAATTCAATAAATTATTAAGTTAATTTTAGAAAAAATACTGGCATTGTATTCGTGTTCCACCTACATCTCCAAGCAACACATTGTAATGGTGTTCCTGTAAGGGTGATTAAGTGTGCTATTTATTTTTGCCTATTTACCTATGAAAACCTCTAACAACTACTTTTACATGTAGCCAAGAAACGTCTATCCTAAGTGATAACATAAAACCTATGTACCATGAATCATTCTATACTAGGGTCCAATCTCCATTTCAGACCCTTGCCATACACCTCCAAAATATAACATTGTGCTTAATTTGCTGTGCAATATACATGCAATTAGGTGAATTGGACACAGGCAGTGAAAAGGACAGCTAAATCAGGGTCTTGATGAATTAGGGGGCCTCTGTCAAGGCCAAGTCACATTAATCAAAGGAGCCAGAGTACATAGACAGACGGCAGGAATTCTCTTTTTCTGGCTGCTTCAGCTCTTGTGATAAATTGTTCAAGTGTCACTGGGCTCGCAGTATGTATCTGTGATTTTAAATGCAAATGCACTAATCGTTAGTCTCTGTATATACGAAAATTATATTATTTGGTTTGTCTGATTCACTCTGCATAGTTTTTTTTTTCATCCTAAGACTATTACCAGGTTTAAACAACAAAACTTGCCAAAATAGTTTCAGTAAATGTCAGACTTAAAGATGCTGTCCAAAGCTATGAAATACTACAAGGATGAGAGATGCTAACATTCTGTCAGCTTTGTACTAAACACTAATTTTGTCTGTGATATGAAACTGACTGAATCATTGGCATTTGTTTCTCACTACTTGGACGTTTGCTCTCCATGTGCTGCAAATCTTCAGCTAGAGCTGAACAATCTTTCAGGCAAAAGACAAACAGATGTACTGGACAAGACCTGACAATGGCATGCTCTGAATCTGTGTGCTTTATATTGAAGATGACTCAACAGTGTCTTTTTTGATTAATGATGATTCCGTCAGTGCAAAGAGAAGAAAATGAATGTCGAAGCAGCTAACAAACTTACCCATGCATGGGGTGCAGAGGATATGGCTCGTAATGGTACCTCCCCTCATGGTGCCGCATGTCGATTGGAATCGGCGTGTGGAAGGTTGAGAATAAGTGAGGAGCTATGGAGTCAAAGACAGAAGAGAAGAAAGACAAACATGTCAACAGAGGCTATAATACAACACACAAAGATGGCTTTTTGTGCAAAGCCGCTATTCCGTTTATCTGTATTAAAACCATGGTTAATTTTTGTAAGGGATGCTAATGACAAACTCTATGTATGACACACAGTAGACAGCAAGGCAGTTTACAAGATTTTAGAACTGAGCCACAGTCTGGTCCTCAAATCTCCAAGATAATTGAAAACTGACAAACCGTTCCTCAATATTAGTGGTCTTACATGTGCAATGAGTGAATTACAGTTTTTCATGATGAGTTTTTATTTGTCTGGGCTAACAAAAGAGATCCAAAACATGCTCTTCCTGTCATAAAAAGGTTGATTTTCTTTAAGGGGGTCTTGTAAAAAACAACATGCATTCATTATTGACTGGAACTTACTTAAGGTGGTGGTTATAGATCTTTGAGTAAGCACTAAATAGAGTTTACTGTCTGCGTCTTAAATGTGCGTTTATCATTATTATTTGCTCTTAATGAGCTCCTAAGGCAATTTTTGGATGGACTCATCATCTCCTGTGCGTGTCTGTCTGTGCCCATTCCTTGCCTGTATTAAAATTCTTGGGCATCATGTGCACCAGTGAGTCAGTTCTGACCTGAGAACAAAGACTATGGGGGTAAAGTCCTCAGATCATTATCTCTACCTGTGTGGAGATGAGGGTTGATGAGGGTGGGGAAGGGCCGCAGGGGCCTCTCAGGGGCCCATCAGGAGGAAACCTGTATGAGTCAGCATTCCAGAGCTGCCACTCTCACTCCAATCATCACCGTGGCTCTCAAGCATGCATTATTCTGATTCAAGACTAAGGAAGATGTCAAACAATATGGGGTGAATTCACCTTGAAGTTTTTGCAGTTTTGCGCACAATATTTTGGCACAAAAACCCACACTTCATTCACCTGCAATTAGCAGGTAACCTTGTTTCTATGTAAATTATGCTTATTATTTATTATGGGCAGATTTTATTCTGAAAACAGTAACGGTCAAAAATTTGAACATGCCTACTTGTCCTGGTCTTTTGGATCATAAGAAAGTTTTTTTTTTGTACACTGTAAAAAATGATTCTGATTTTAACAGTAAAAGACTGTAAAAATGCTACAGTAAAAACCTGTTAATTGGTTAACAGTAAGTTTCCATACTATATACGGTGAATAAATGTAATTACATTTAATGTAATTTTACAGTCAAATACTGTTAAAAAATATGGTTTTTGGAAGTGAAAAAGAAAAAGTCATTGTATAATTTACAGTGAAAAACCGTAAATTGACACTCCCAGAATTCCCTGCATGACACTTCATATTTGATGTTTTTTTGTTGAAATAACGCTTTCTTCTTAGTTTTTTTCTTATCAGTTGTGTACATTAGAGTTTTATCTTACATCTAATGTCGTTAAATTCATGTTTATTGCATTATTTCAGTATCATGTGCCACCATGATGGGGTTTAGTGTTTGTGTGAATGACACTGTGCACCTTCTATATATAAATATTGCCCTCCTCAGCTCGTAGAAAAGCTGTTTGTGATGAGCGTTGGTTCATCATGTGACTTTCTCATCACCACCAGTTTTTGGTGGTTATCAGTGCATTACAATGGTTCAAAACAGATATTAGTACTTCAATATGTTGGTTTATTAATATTACATCAGTTAATGAAATACTGTATTTTATTGTGAATTTAAGTTAAGTCTGTAAAACCTAAAATGTTGCTACCATATTTTTTACGGTGAAGTTCTGGCAACCACAGCTGCCGGTATTTTACCGTATATGTCACAGATTTTTTTTTTTACAGTGTATGTATTGTAATTTTTTTTGAGCTGTAATAATAAGCACATTTCTGAAACCAAAGCTTTCAAAAAAAAAACAGTGCATGTTATTGTACTTTGTGAGCTTGCATTACATTTGAATGTTGGTATTTCCAGTGGAATTTTTCCTGGAGAAATGATCAGCTCTTCAACCCCTTCATCACTGTCACAGCGGAAAGTACAACTGACAGGTAAGCAGGCTATTTCACAACGGCAAATGCAGTGAGGGATTGATTGTGTGATTGCTTAAAATCCATCTTAAAAGCTCAAAGTAACTGCATACTCTTAGGCTCTGGTGTTGTGCGTTTCTCCTTGCCAATAAGGTTGACTCCCTTTCCTTGGCGAGTTGGATATGGAGAGGCATTTCTCAAATCCGAGTGTAGGAGCCAACGTAATGAGGGTTTGCGTGTAGGAGGATAAGCGTGCATATACATAACACATTCATTGATGCTTTGGCCAAGTGCACAGCATGTCAGCGCTTGAGCAAGCCTTTGGAAACTCATGGGATTCCTGCGTGTTTAAGAATGATGGGAACTGGTGCTGTAATGTGTGGAGAATCATGTATGAGCTAAAATGCTTAGTAAGTTACTAAGAGCAGTTTTTCATTTTTTCTCTCACTGAGCTAATGCAATGTTTCATATTAAACATTATAAAAAGACCAACCGTCAAATGGCAACCTCTCCAAACACAACAACTGAGCAGACATTAATTGAAAGACTGAATCTGGGACACAGTAACTCTGACTAGAGGGTGGACATGGCCTCATGAGGATGCAGAGGCAGGGATGGCCTAAGAGGGCCTTATTCCATCACCCAGACAGCTCCATTGTTCTTGGGCCAAAAGGAGGGCCAAGGTCCAGCACTTAGGAGGGTACACAGGTGTGATCGTATAGTTTGACCAACTCTGTTCCCAACAAAGAACACCAGTGTGCCCTTATGCAAAGAAAATACATTTCCTTAAATATATGAATGATCAATATATTAAATGATTTAATGGTATATTGAAAATATACAGAATAATATATTGTGTTAATATAATACAATATATTGAATAATACATAAGGAATTGCCACTTTCATATATTGAAAAATGTGTGACAAAAATATAATTATATATAATAATAATATATTTAATTTTATATTTAGTAATACACTTCATAAAAAATAGATGTACATGTGATAAGATATGGTACTGCATGTGAATAAATATATTGCACATATATTTACTCATGCAGTGTATACACAAATATATAGACATGTATACTATATTTCCTATATTTTATAATTATTTACATGTTTCATATTTCCATATATATCTAGTTAACAACAGCACAAGCACACCTGCATGTACTTAAGTATGTAGCAAAGAGACTATCAGTGTGCTGAATAGTGCACACTCACAGCCATTACTTTTTAAATAAAGTAATATATAGTCTTACTCTTAATGGTGTTTGGCCAGTCGTCAACCTAACCACAGGCTCTACTCTTCAGTACAACGGTAACCCCAAAAACTCAGACATACCAGAAACCCTTTTAAATCCCAAAATAGTAGAAAATTAAACACTAACAGATCTCCCTCTATATTAATATTGAGCAAAAACACATGAAATAACGCTTAATTTTAAGATTTACTCTCCTTTAACAGTTAGAAGCAAAGCATGCTGGGAACTAGAAATCTGCTGTAACTCATTCTGTGAATGTGTATATCTGTACATATTTTCACATTTCTATGGGAACATGTATGTGCAATATATTTGCACAATAAAGGATAAAACTTAATGAATATTACATGTAATGCTATTTTTGTCTTTATTTCTAAATACTTTTATATGTATCAATATATAGCCATACATGGTCAATGCATATATTGCAGTATATTAAAAAATATAAGCACTAGTTTCCCATATATGGAAATGTATTATGTAATAAATCACATTATATTTTGCAGTTTATTCCCATATATTTTTTGCTTTGTAAGGGTGGAGCAAATGGTCAAAAAGTCAAGGGGCTTGTGCACAAAAATCCACCCCTTTAAGTTCGTAAAAATGTTCTTAAGAGAAATTATTGAAAAAATCTTTAGATGTTCACTCAAATAATATTTTGTATTTTTGTATCTTAATTTTGATCTTTAGAATAAAATGACAGATGTTTTCTAAATGTATACTAGCCTACTCATAATGTTGTCTTGTCTAATACAATGAATTCAGTACTTCGATACACTGGTAAATCTTAAAGGTGCCATAGAATGCGTTGATACAATAGTTTAAACTGATATCTACATAGAAGGTATGTGGCTTAGGAAAGGGCAAAAAAATCTCCAGAAACGGTTTTACATGTCCATTTACAACCCTAGGATTTGTCTCTAGAATGAAATGGTCTGATATTAGCTTATTTGGAAGGGTCATGTATAATAATGTTGAGCTCTGCTCTGATTGGCTGTTTCACAGTGCGGCTCAATGTTGAGCTCTGCTCTGATTGGCTGTTTCACAGTGCGGCTCATTTCAGTAGCTCACACAGCAGGTAGGAAACACAGGGAAAATATATATTTTAATACTTTCTCTCGCAGTTATATCGTTGGTTAATTATACTGTATATAAAATGTGGACATCAGGGAGCCGCTATTAATATGCGGGGCATTGCAACTGCTTTCGAATGCACGATCAATTTTTACTTTCACTTTCGAGATTTGCAATCACACGTGATCTGTGTAAACTACAGCGGCAGTACTTACCACACATTTTACAAGATCAGATGCTTGTCAGTGGTGCTCAGGATCTGTAAATCATTCGCCATCATCCTCAGTCATCTCTCCTTACTCTGTTTATGTGGTAAGTGAAATCTTATGTACTGTAATGTAACAGGCTACTGCTAGCAAGCAGCTAACATGTCCCTTTAGTGGCTTGCGTTATTTTATTAGAACACGTTATTTGCTTTTCGTGCCTTTCTGAATACAGACACCAACCCATCCCTGCACAGCCTGTAACATAACATTTATTTCCATGATCTGCCATTTTCGCTGTTGCGCTTGTTTCTTCACAGTACCTGCAGAACTTCTGTTGATTCGGCTGTGCAGGTTCAGCTGGCATAGAACATGGGCGGGTATATGCAAATGTTGGGGGCGTACATATTAGTGATCCCGACTGTAACGTCACAGTCAGTGTTATGTTCTGATTCGCCTATTTTTCAGTGGTCTTTTGCATGCACGAGATTTACATAAGAAGGAGGAAACAATGGTGTTTGAGGCTCACGGTATGTCATTTCCATGTACAGAACTGTTATTATTCAACTATGCCAAGGTAAATACAGTTTTCCATTCAATGGCACCTTTAAACAAACCAAAAAGCAAAGCAAATCAAAACAAATCAAATCAAATCAAATCAAAACCAAATCAAAAAAAAAAAAAAACTTCAGCAGATGGACTTTAAAATCCTTTATAATGATTTAATTATTTTACTTGTAAATATATATATAAAAAAAAAAACACAACCTATAGGGTCAATGGCCCCTTTTATGCATTCTACGTTTAATATTATTAAATTAACATTTGCCAAATTACTTCATAAATATAGACTTTTGAGCTGTAATATAAGTACATTTCTGAAACCAAAGATGTGTGTATAAAAGCTTTGTGCATAAAAACAAGTGCATAATGCAATAAAAACAAAATTCATTTATTAATCTTTCAAGTAAAAATTATTAAATGATTTTATTATATAAATACCCCCTCCCCCTGAAAAATAATACAAATATTTTTATTGCAATACAATAAAAACATAATCCATCTTTTAAACCTTTTTAGTAGTAGGCACTATGTTACGAAAAGTATTATTGTTTCATGCCCCCATTATAATTCCTAATATGTGCAAAACATCCTGTCAGGACCTGGTGAAAACCAGACATTCATGTTCTGATGCAGGTCAGGATTAGCTTGTGGTTTGATGTCCTTTTAAAGACAATAGCAGGTGGTAGACATTATCAACGGGTCCTCAACGTAGAGGAAAAACATTCACTTTTCATACCCGAATGGAGCTGAGAGACAGGCGGCTTTGTACTGAGAGTGGCTCATCTTTAGAGGAAGCACTCAAGAACAATAATAATATCCTGAGAGGCCAGGCAGCAGCAGTGTAATTAAAAAGGCTTTTCTGTCTCACTCCAGAAACAAGAGGGGAGCGAGCAGGAGGGAGTCGATTCAGACAGGAAATTCCAGCAGAATGGCCTGGCAAGGCGCCCAACTACACAGCACCATGCAAACTGCTCCACACCAGATCCCTAAGCTGTCCAGAACCCTGGGAAGCCGCAGGCCGAGCAGGAGCCACCAGTGGAGTCAGCCGATCCTGGTAGCATGCAATTTGTTCCCATTTTTGAACAACCTAGTGAGCCCTTTCTTAACTTAGACTACGTTTACACGACAACAGTGTAGTCAAAAACTGAAACGTTTTTCCCTTGCGCTTTTAAAAAGTTTCACGTATACACGATAGGCTTGCCGCGATAGACGGTGCTGACGGTGATACCGGTGTTAAGCCGCAACACCGGTTACGTCGCTTGCCCACCGCGTCACCGACCCCCACCGTCGTTTTGATTTTTTTATAGTAATA
>NW_015626394.1:965717-971322 GCF_001515625.1 Sinocyclocheilus rhinocerous
CTGTATTACGTATGCCAGGCCAGTAGATGGCGCTGTCACCTTGTTAGCAAACAGTACCTGTAGGGAAGTGACGATTTTATGATGTATATGATGCATCTCCGCTGTTGGTTGTAATACTGGTGAAGTAAATCCACACTTTGCTGAAGAAGCTTTAGCAAACTCTTGAGCAGCAACAACAGTACCATATACTCCGCCATTGTTGTGTATGTTTGTTCGCGCTTGCCTTTAAAATCGACATTTACTGTGCATGTCTACATACCTAACACGTACTACGCACACGCATCACGTCAGCGTTTTCAAAGATTTCCGTATTGGGTGTTTACACAGAAACGATAACGGTGCCGTTTTTCAAAAACTTGCACTTTGAAAAATATGCGTTTTCAGTCCCCGAAACGCTGTTGTCGTGTAAACGAAAAGTCAAAACACATAAAAAGTTTCCCGTTTTTGGCTGAAAACGTTGTCGTGTAAATGGCCCCTTAATGTCACACATCAGTGTGCAGCAGTACGCAACAGTTAAATGCTCAGGAGGGAAAAAAAAAGGCTTGTCTTCTCTATCCATCCTGCACCTGGGAAATGTCAGACCGTATAACATCCCTATTTAGTCTATGTTGATGTTTTTTTCCCAAGGCGTTAGTTGTGGCGGCAGAAGGATTAGAGGTTTAGGGGAGAGCACGAAAACCGCTTCCAGCACTGAAAGAAAGTATTAAGTGAATGACTTTTTTTAACACCCCAGGGTCTTTGTAAAATGATACATTTATTAATAGGGGATTTCTGGCAAAGGCCAAGTAGGTTAAGTTATGGCATCCATCCCACAATCATAACTGGTATACCTCTTGTTAACTGTAGATCCTTTAAGATAGTATGTGCCAATGTAGAGTATTTCAGAGTAGCTGCTTGGTTGTCTTTTAAACGGAAAAGGAAATCTGTCCAACTACTATGCAGTTGCTAAAGTGTTCTGAGTATTTTTTTAGTGCTTTGTGGTTGTTTACCAGCCTAAACCCGAAGCGGCCATCCCCAAGTCTCTATGCTATTCTGATCTCTAGGCTTCAGTGTAAATCAATAGGAATTTATTACCAGTCTGACACATAAAAATATATTAGCATTACTCCAGCAGTTTAGTGTGATAGTTTACATGATGTAACAATGGACAATTCTTTTAAAGCATTTACTCATCTTAATGTTAATCCTATACATTTTTATTAAAAAGTTGTTAGCATTCATTATTGTTTTTGTAATTATTATTAATAATTATAAAAATAATAATTATTATTGTTTGGGAGTTCTTTGACAGTTATCCCAATGCCATTAATGAAATAGAGGTTTAGTTCATAGCAGGACCTTTGTTTACAAAACGCTGTCATAAATACAGTAGCCCCAGATCCTCAGCAGACCTTATGTGCCTTTCCTGTTAATGTTTACAAAGCAGGGTCTCGCTGGCTTCTCTCTGGCACTCTAAGGCCATGTCAAACAACTGGCCAAATCCATCCAATCACTCACATAATTTCCAGCAAGCTGCTGGCCCTTATAAGCCCTTAAAGCTGAATGTGATTTATTAAGCCTCTCTGAGGGGCTGGACTAGTTACCTTAATTGTCTCGATACTTCCACAGTGTCTCAGTCCTGGGACAAAAGCTATCAGGGCAGGGGGTCACCAGAAAATAACCCCAATGCATCACAGTACAAGGTATACAGCTAGACGTATGTTTGAGTGTGTGCTTTGCTACGCATTAGCATGCTTTCGGTGTAAGAGTCCTGGTTAGATGATGATGATGATGAAACTCTCAACAAGACTAATTACACAAAGTTAATCCCTCACCTGATTTATCATGAGAGTCGCTAATCTTGTCAACAAAATTACTGATAAAACAACTACTGTCCACTAAATGAACAAATTTGGATAAATAATCTAAATTTTTATAAAAGAAGTGTCATATGCTCACCAAGACTGCATTTTTTTTCTTCATAAAAACGTAATATTGTGAAATATAACAAAATTAAACAGAAATCATATTGTAACTCTGTAATATTAAAAATTATTCTAAAATGCCAATTTGGTGCTTAAGAAACATTTCTTATTGTTATCAATTTTGAAAACAGTTGTGCTGCTTAATATTTTTGAGGGAATTATGAAAAAAATTTTCAGGATTATTTGATGAATAGAAATGTTAAAAATAACAGTTAAAAATAACATTTATTTGAAATAGAAATCTTTTGTAACATTATAAATGTCTTTACGGTCACTTTTTTCAATTTAATGCATACTTAAAAACATTAACTATTTTATTAAAGTATATCTTTAAAGCACAAAATTAATATGAAATGACAAAATATTAAATTTAAAGGATATTTGCATCATAAGAAAACAACATACACATGTGTCTTGTCAAGATTAAGTAAATACTTTTGGTCTATTGTCTGCAGGGCTGTAGATATTGTGAGGTTGCAGAGTGCCAAAGCCCTCAAAACCAAAGTTAGTCATTTGAAATGGGTGGATTAAAACAATCATACTGAAGATATGACATCCATAAAGTATGCCTCAAAATCTCATTGGATGACGGGTTGCTGGGTCACAGCACTGATATTTGTGGTTTTCAAAATGGCACTTAGACATCCTCTTAAGAGCTACTTTGTGCCTTTGGTGCTTGCTTGAATTTGAGTGATTTACTGCTCCTTAGAGTACACACTATCGTTCCTTACCCATAGAAACCCAGAAAACATCAGCTTAGCATGATTGAGGGTTTCCAAGACAGGCTCATGGTTATGCACTCCCTTGAGCTCTACAAATCTAAAAAACGGAAAGGGAGTTCATCTGAACATCTTCTCTTGGGAACGTTGGTCTCTACGGTGTTCCATGAGGCCCTTTGGCCTCTGAACTGCGGCTGATATAAAGGATGTCCATTAACACAATGGCTGTGCTAACAGTGGTCAGCGCTGCTTCAGCACTACTGGTCCACCAAAAGGTCTTTTACAACAGGAATGATGGCTATGGAGGAAGTATTCTCACATCAAGACAAAGCAGGGGCTCAAGAGCCACAGTGATTCATAAAAGGGAATCCCTGCTTGGGTTCACATGGAGGTGAGACCTTGTTATCTGAGATGTTTGGGGGGGAAGAAAAAGTGGAGAAGAAAAAGTCAACACTCAAAATTGAGACGATGTTTTCCTCAGTGTTGCATAAAGCAGTGGTTTCCAAACAAGACCCACCGTGACCCATTTCAAAACCCACCAAAGCTTTAGACACTTTAAGGAAAAAACATAGTTTTATTCATAATCTGGTCAATTTGGAGATTTTGGCCTATTTTGCTTCCATAACATAACATTTAAGTGCTTATTTTATTGCACGCATTACTCTTTTAATAATCATACATTTGCGATTTCAATTATAATACATATTTTTAAAGCCTGTTTTCTCAAATTAATTTTTTTCTCAGCCCTAAATCTCCTCTTCACTTACATTCACCAAACTTTCCAGCTTTATTCCTATCCATATTCTGAAGGTTTTTACAGAGGTGTTTCTTCATATATAATTAGATTTATATAATAATTTCCCAAAAAAAATCATGATTTTTTTTTTAATTTCATGATTTATGAAGTGATAAAATGAGACATCCAAACAAATTTTAACATATGAAAAAATGCCTTTATGACTTTCTTTCTGTGAAACACAAACTAAGATATTTTGAAAAATGTCTCAGTGAAAGTCAATGTTGTTTTGGACCCCAGTGAGTTTCATTGCATGGACAAAAATCTAAATATCTTCCTTTGTGTTGTGTAGAAGAAAGAAAGTCATACAGGTTTGGAACGAGTGAATCATTTTTGGGTCAACAATCCTTTTTAAACAAGACTTTTATGCTCTGAGAGGGGTTTCCATATGTGATAAGATTCAGTTAAGGTAATAGCCCATTTACACAAAACAGGGCCCTGGCTATCTAGCCAAACCCTGGCTCTGACTTCAACATGCTCTGGGGGAATTATGTGAAAGAATTTGTTGTAAACCTTAAACTGAAAACATCTGTGAAGGCACACTGTTATTGGTCTTGTGGATGCCTCAGTTGGGGGTCAGACAGGCTGGTTGCGGTACCTCTTCTTTGCCCTCTCTAGGGGGCCCTCCAATTTCTGTTTGTACTCCTACTTCAGATGCCTCGGGCCACAAACGCCAAGCAATTTTGTCCTTTTCATAAACCAAAGAAGCTTTGGTCCATTCTCCATTTCGGCCTTTTTGTTATTCTTCTACACCCAGGCAGTGGTCTTCCTGGCAGGCTGGAATGAAGTAAGCAATCGTAGCAAAACACTTATTCCTGTTACTCAGCATTTAGCATTCTTTTTGTGTAGTTCCAGGTCACAATTGCTTTGCCTCAGTGCCACTGACAATAAGACCCCTCATTAAAATTCTTTTCCATTGTGAATGCATCACTTCCCGTGGATTAAACTTCCCCTCTTGCTGCCATATCCCCGTGGCTCATGCCTTTCAGTGCTGTCCATTGCTTTTTACTCAGCCGTTCGGACCCTACATGCTTCAAAGAGGCCCGTCATTACCACCAGCGCCAAAATTGGCAGCGTTCTTTACTTTAACCAGAAGCGTCTTGGCTCACAATAACCGTCTCATGCCATCACACTGCGAAAGTGAGATGATTTATAGACGGCTGTGATTTTTTACAACATTTACGATCAGGAGCGGCACTGCCAGCATCAGCGCCATTGGACACATAGATAATGAACTGCAAGGAAACGTTTCCCGTCAGCCCTCCTCTTTTCTGCGGATAAGAGTATTAGGCTCTTAATTAGTGCCTCCAAAGGGAAAGCTCAATTTACGGGATAGCAACAGAGTGCTGGGGGGGGAGGAGGGTGCAGGAAAATGTCTAACAGGCTGGAATGGGGGCCTCCCATTAGAGAAAGGAAAGGGGGATGGGAGGATGAGAGCTTCTTTCTCCCAGACAAAAGGGGTGCATTCCGCCTGTACTATGATTCACAAAGTTTTTCAAAGAAGGAGGGTGTACAACAGCCTCCAATTCTGGATGATCCTTGAATATAGGGGGGTCATGGAGGTAATGAGCAAATTATCATAATATGTCATATCATGATATAAGATTATATAAAGTCAAACCATCCACAAGACTAAAATCTTATATCATGATATGAGTAAGTTTGTATATCATGCCAAAAGAATATATCTATATTATCATCTAATCTTTAAAAAATATAATAATAAAATTATATTTCTAAAAGTTTATATATGTGTATGTATATATATATAAACTTTTTCAACCATTTAAACTTATATAAACTGTTTTTAACTTTCGCACGTGAGTTTAAAATATTCTAGCTGAGCCCCCAGCGTGAGTTTTTTTTAGGCGACTGTTATTTTAAAATGTATCGCCTTATTGTTTCCATGGCGACGCGTCATGCTTGTCATGTGACACAATGCAGCCAAAATAGATCTGTATGACACATGGATCGCTTTTATTTTGTTTTTCCAGTTTTATTCAAAATATTCACAAACATGCTCACTATATTATGAAATATCTGATATTCCGATTCTGAAATATGTGCAAGCAAGTAAATCTATTTGGTAGTTTAAACACTTTTATATCGACAGTGTTAGTTGATCT
>NW_015626394.1:972216-973675 GCF_001515625.1 Sinocyclocheilus rhinocerous
GGGGCGTGTTAGAACGAGCCATTTTAGGGGGGCGTGGCTGACTCTTAACTTTTATAAAGAATATCTCTTTGGATTTGAGACTTTAGTCTTTGCAACTTTACAGATCTTCTTTATGCACCAAGAGCTTGTAACACTCCAAAGAGAAAGGAAAAATTGAAATTGCATCATATGACCCCTTTAATAGTGCTGTCAAATCGATTAATCGTATCCAAAATAAACATTTGTGTTTACATAATATATGTGTGTGTACAGTGTATATTTAAATACACACACATACATGTATATATTTAATAAATATTCACATGAATATATATATTCATATATCATATATGATTTATATTATATGTAAATATGAATATATATGACATATTTCGTAAATATATAATGTATGTGTGTATATTTATTTATATATATGCACTACCGGTCAAAAGTTTGGGATCAGAATGATTTTTAATGTTTTTCACAGGAGTTTCTTATGCTCATCAAGGATGCATTTATTTGATCAAAAATAAAGGAAAAAAATTTATATTGTGAAATATTATTATGATGTAAAATAACATTTTTCTATTTTAATATACATTAAAATCTAATTTATTCCTGTGATGCAAAGCTGAATTTTCAGCATCATTACTCCAGTCTTCAGTGTCACATGATCCTTCAGAAATCATTCTAATATGCTGATTTATTATCAGTGCTGGAAACTGTTGTGCTGCTTAATATTTTTTTGGAACCTGTGATACTTTTTTTCAGGATTCTTTGATGAATAAAAAGTAAAAAGAAGAGCATTTATTTAAGATAGAAATATTTTCTAACAATATACACTACAGTTCAAAATTCTGGGGTCAGTAAAGTTTTATTCTTTATTTTTTTGAAAGAAATTAAAACTTTTATTCAGCAAGGATGTGTTAAATTGATAAGAAGTAATAGCAAAGATTAATATTGTTAGAAAAGATTTATATTTTAAATAAATGCTGTTCTTTTTAACTTTTTATTCATTCATGAATCCTGAAAAAAAATATTATGTAAACACAAACGTTTTGGATGTGAATAAACACATTTAATCGATTTGACAGCACTAAAATGGAACAAATGATAAAATTAACTTATATTTTAAAAACTTGTTTAAACACTTTTTAAATTTAAATTAATTGAATTGAAATCTTGTTTAAATTCATTTTAACAAATGAATACTAATTACTTAAAATATTATTAAAAATAAATAAAAGAACGTCATGCCATTTAAATTTATTTATTTATTTTGGCAATTGATAAATGTAAACCAAAAGATTATTCATAACAAAAGAATAAGTAAGGCATCTATACAACAGAGTCAAATTAGGTAATGTTTGATTTAAACAATTTAAAAAAAGTAAAAAATAAAAAATGAGACTCAAAGCATAAATAAATAAATAAGCAAACAAACAAATATATATATATATATATATATATATATATATAT
>NW_015626394.1:973935-997745 GCF_001515625.1 Sinocyclocheilus rhinocerous
TAGAAGATTTTGTCTAAGCCATGGTCATTGTATATGAAAATAGCCAATGTATGCAAAACTGTGACAGTGACACATCTGACACAAACACATCTGTTTAATTCTATATTCACATGCAAAGTTGCAATATTGCCCGAGGACTGTAAAACAACCTTCAGTTATACTGTGTGGTTTTTAAAAATATTCAACATTAAGCACAATTTCTACTGTTTGTCACATTTCTACCATCAGTTCATTCATATGACAACATCATGCTGCCTAGCTGTACTTCACAAAAATGTTGGCTCTAGTAAGGATAAGACCTGTTGCCGTAAAACAGGGTTGAAGGGGGAAGTAGAGGGGAGCAGACCTGTTGTTTTTAGGTTCTTTCCAGTGATGAGTAAGACTCGAGGAACTTATGTGTGTTTCTTTGTGCCGTGCCGCCTGGTGCCAATAAATCATTGTGGTAGTCCGGTACTATCCAGTGAGTGCCCTTTCTTGTGGGAAACCTTTCAGTCAAGTCATGCTTTTCCCACCATTGTGCCCAATTTGGGGGCCCACCTGTTTACTACTTTTAGTGCTCTAACTGTTTACACAGGGCCTTATCCTCAAAGCATATTTTTTCAGTTGGCTTCTCCTAACCTGACCAAGATGTTTTGGATGCTGAACATGTAATTTAAGTGGTTGGTATGAGCTTTACGTTAATACCCATGTACAGAATGAATACAGTTCCAGACGAAATTTTAATTAATGTTTAATCGTGTCAGCTTTAAATCCTGTTCGTTTTCAGTCAAAAAACTCACTGTAAATAAACTAATCCTATGTTTTGGCGGTTGCTGAGGTGAACCCAGGTAAAGAGGCACTAGAGAGCAGCTCTAATGTAAGGGTCTCATGAATGCAGCACACAGAGCAATCTGCTATCCTCCCCCTGCTATACCTCTGAAACCACAGTTTGCTAAAGCGACTTTCTAACAGACTGCAAATGAAATGTTTACTTGGCGGCAATGAAAGCATAAAACTAAATAAACAAGAACCCATGAGTAACACATGTAGCTTTTTTCCTACCCACACACTGGTAGGGAGGTCAGTGAGGGGAGACGTAGGGAAATGTTAGTCTATATGTCTCTCCTCATTCAAGTCTAAATGAAAGAACGCAAACAAGACTAATTAATGACAGTGCCTTGTCATTGTGAATGACTAATAATATTTGGCTGGACAGACTGAAGCTACAAGTTGCTACTGTGTGGGGCACCGTTTCTCCATAAATGAAATGAAATAAAATAAAATTACATAAATGTACATGTTTTATGTACTTAAAAAATGTGATACAATTTTTTATTAATTAATTTATATCAGAGGGTCTGTTTCAAAACATAGTAAGCTACCTACATAGGCAAATATAATGTAGTATCCTAACCGATGTACCCTAATAAGTGACTGTTTTGAAACTCTCTACATAGCAAGCACACAAATAGAAAAACACTCAACTCTCAAGTGGTTTCAATAGATTTTGGTGTTAGTTTATATTGTGTAAAATTGTCACTGTTCAATACAATTATTTTTATCATAAGTTTGTGATATAAAAAATCATAAATAAAATGTATATAATTCTATAATTTATAATGAATTCTAATTTACATAATAAGGAACATTATGCATTGTAAATAAATAAATACATAAAATAAATACATACATATGATGCAGAATGCCCAAATGCAGAAAATAAAATAAATTAAATAAATATAATTTATAAATTGCCTACCTTTTGGAACTGCATTCTCATCTGGAGAGTGCCTATAATGCCTTAAAATGCTATCTGCAATTGCAGCTCACTGTATTTCGGCGCAAACTTGGTCTAATTTTTTTGTGCACACCCCTGGGACATTTTTTGTGGTGTCTTGTATCAAAGCTAAAAGTTCAAAACATCCTCGTGTTTAACGTCGGGACAAAAGTCAACTGTGAGTCTACTACGTTTTGTTCACACACTCGTTTAACTCCTCTTAGAGCTCTTGTAAATATTGTCAGACGAGCAGAAGCTTGCCTCTGTCTGCCTCTCAGAGAGCTCTCTACACAGGGCAATATTTATCTTAGTGCAGGCCGCAGGGAGGGCTAAAGCACAAGAAAGGGGTCTAGGTAAACACTTCAGAGGGGTCTGAGACAGCCCTCCAACACTTTACTGAAAAGTGCCAGTGACTGACCTCACAGCTCAATGGCACGGTGCTAACTAGAACAGACACAAAGTGGGCAAACAGCCAATTGTTTGAAGATAGAGCCTGCAGGGCTAAACAGGGGACGGGAGGATGGGGGGAGGGGGAAATGTCAAAACTCTACTAAAGCTGTAATTTACAGCATTAGAGCGTAGCATTAAGACAACTTGTGCTTCTCCTAATGTAGTGGTTACAGTCTTCACTTGTCCAGGTGATATTTCACCCCACAAAACTATTACACGGCTCTCTGAAATACTTTATTCTGATTGGCTAATCGTGGCATTCTGCAGTCAATGACTGTAAAAACCAATAATTGACTGTTGTCCCTTCCAACAAAATCTCCTTCTTCTCACATAATAAAATAACTAAACTACAAAACATCTATGTATTTACTTATTTGTTATGTAGCCTAAGCGGGAAAATGATCACTTCATGACAACTAATCACATCATCTACCCAATTCTCATTACCACAATACTAAAAATTCACATAAATGCAACAAAAACAACAAAACCCAATGATATCTTATTTAAAGCAACAAAATATTCATATGTACTTGTTAATTGAAATACACCTGAAATACAATAAAATGTACATATTAGATGAAAAACTTAAATAAAACAACTAGACAAAAAATGAGAAGTGTTGCCTTTAAGTTGCAACTAATTGATGTTTAAGTACTAAAACTGAAATAAATTTAAATTGAAGCTAAATAGAAATATTACACAAAACAAAAATTTATAAAAATGACAATCACATAAATATACTAAATAATACAGAAAAATATTATTTATTTTAAAACAATATGTTATTTAATGTGCTTTTGTAAAAATATATAATTTAAATATAATTATATATATGAATTATTTAAATATAATTTGACTAGTATTTGTTTTGTACTGGCTTTCGTGTTTGTAGATGTTAAAAACTAACAAGTGAAATATCTGTATGCATTATGGTAATGATAATGAATTGTGTTAAATAGTCATGAAAATCATAAATCCATAAAAAAAAATTGGATTCATGCACAAAATTCATGTAAAAATAATATCTTATTTTGTGGTAAATTTTGGAATGATTTGCATGAGATTCACCTGTACACAATAAGCCTGTAAAGATAAAAGAGCTTTGAAATGTACATGGATGTCTTTTTATTGTACATGGTTAAACCTTACACTTACAGATCAAACTGACAATCACAACTATCAGAACATCTTTGCGCTAAAGTTTTTTTAAAACTGTTAAAGTCTACACCCACTCAAGAGCACCGACCTGTCTGAATTAGTCAGTTCTCATTACCTGTGGTCATAGAAACGATGATGGAGTACAATTAGATTGATAATTGTCAGCAATTAGCTCAAGGCAAAGAAAGAGAAGACGACAAGCTTCAAGATATGTGTTGTGAATACTTAAAACACGTGGAGACTAAAAGCCACTGGTCACAGCCTGACAGCCAGGAAGAGCAATACAATACACTCTGTCTGAGCTAAGAGGCAGGTCATTAACACATAATAGAGAGGGGTGTCACTTTAGACACCTTAATTTGATAATTAGTGACAGGTAAAATTACACTATTGAAGGATGACAGAATAAGGGATATGAAAGTTTGCTGTGCCCTCAGCTAGTAAGACACAATGAAATGGTTCGACCTGCCTATTCTCTAGTATCTAAAGTAACAAAATGCAACACCACGTGATTTACCAGAATAAAATGACTCATATGGAGACTGTGGATTTATCCTGCAGGGCAGCACATGAGCATTTAAAAAAAAAATGCATCTTAAAACATGGAACCCAAATTTTGCATTCATCGCTCATGATGTCTTTGATGAACCTTTTGTTCTGCATCAGCTTTTGTCAGTTGGCCAAAAATCTAAATGACTAGCAGAAGTTTTCTCTTACAAAGATATTTAGACAGTAATCAAAGTGCCTCAAAATTTTCCTGTTTTCCATTTAGAGTTTGCTAAGGAGGGTGTGCCAACTCTAGTCATCATTTCTTTTGTATTTTAACTGTATCGTTCATCCAAAATCATCATTTCCTCACCATGTCGTTCCAAACCTATATGACTTTTTTTTTTTGTGTAACATACAATGAAAGTCAATGAGGTACAATTGATTTGAACCCCATTGATTTTCATGGTTTGAACAAAAACATTCCTCAAAATTTTTTTCATGTCCTACAGAACAAATGAAATGCAATCACATGTTTACAAATGTAAACAGAGACGGCAATTAGAGTAGCACATCCACACACACAAAATAAACATCTGGTTTTCCAACTTCTGTCGCGATAGAAACGGTGGCGTAAAACAGAACCATGCTTTACCAAGAAATTTGATTAAAAAGCTGTTCTCCTCTCTTGCAAAGTAATCTCAAAGGGCATTGAAGTTTTACAGTTGCTGCCGCCTTGATGAAGATACACATGTGCCACAGATGTATTCACATCCACGAGCAGATCCTTCAATGGGTATCAGATGGTGCTCCTGCATCAGTGTTTGTTTCTGTACTGTTAAAGTCTTAGTTACAGTGAGCTGACATGATGACATAGGTACAAGGTACAAGTTTGGAAATGATAGATAGAATGACAGACACAGAAATAGTCAGACGATAGATAGATAGATAGATGATAGAGGATAGATGGATAGATAGATAGAGTTTGCGTGGACTGAACATGGGAATGTGTCACACGGAGTATTCTTCTGTTTGAGCACATTATCATTAGCAGCTATATGCCAATTACAGCGTCTCAAAGCATTTGACAACCTGCCAGCTCAAAACCTATTGAGGTGTCAGAATTGGGCTACACAAACAGACAAGAACACAAGGTCTATTTAGGGGGCATATGCAGGCTCCATTTCAACAGTCAGCAGGAACCCACCTGCAATAACATATTTCAGACATGCCTTATTCTGATTCTTTTTCCACGAGGTACCAAAAATAGTCTCTGATAACAGTTAGCATACTGCTTTGAATGGAAAGCCTTACAGGTCTGACAAATATGAAGGTTGTCTAGGTTGTTAGATATAAAAATAATAAAGATGTATTGCTCATAGTCATAAAAATCCTCTAAAATATAAACTAACTAAATAAATATAAATGCGCAATATTACAATTCTATATTTTATGTTAATGAAAAAAACTAAAGCCTAAAATTTTAAATGCTACAAATGAATTTAGACGTCACACCATCATAATGTACACTTTAATACATTAATACATACTCAACTGATAGCAAGCAAAGCAATAAATAAACAAAATAAATACATATGCATATGATAACATTCCTTTAGGGTGTGAAGTTCAAATTAAGTCCCTGGAACTTGCTTTGCTTTGCTAAATAATATCCCACAGAAATCTATCAGCAGAGTAGAAGGCAAATCAAAACACTTTTGGATGATATCTGTGCGATGACACAATGGAGGCCTGGTCTGTATGTCTGCGGTATTCGCTGACTGCTTAAATTAGATAAGAGAGAGCATATTTACACACTGGCCCAACACTACAATTCAGTCAGTCAGTGACAAGGTCTCAGTCAACATTGCTCTCAATCCATTTAGCTATTCTGTGGCTGTGCAAACAATGGTATTGTAAAGGCAATGATGTTTATGCTGTGAAGTGGTGGGTTGTGTGGGAGAAACTATGTTCCTTTTTTGCCTCCTGCTCTTGGCAGAGCCGGCACAGCTCCCTCTGGCTCCAGACGCCTCTATGTCACTGCCAGCAGGGCGAGACTCGCTTGACAGAAGAAAACGTTACCTGCAGCAGACTGCTAATTGGCTATGTCCCAAACACCAGTGTAGAGTTAATGAATACACATAACGAATTAACTGAATGTTACAGAAACAAGAGGGGAGAACAAAAATGGAAAAAAAGTAATATTCTTTGTTCTCTCATCTTCAGTACAAATATAATCAACAAAAACACTAGTAAACATTCATTTAAGTGATAAGAATTTACAAAATGTACAATGTGGGATTGCAATAACTAATCAATAAAACTGATCAAAATAAACTATAAAAAAAATGAATGTTAGAATCTATTAAGCAGGTACACTACCATTCAAAAGTGCTGCGAAATTTTTCTAATAATGTTTTTCAAAGTCGCTTATTCTCACCAAGACTACATTTATTTGATGCAAATAAAAAAAGTACAGTAAAAACAGTAATAATTATGTTAAGATTCAACTTTTCTATTTTAATATATTTGAAAATATTATTTATTCCTCTGATGCAAAGCTGAATTTTCAGCAGCCATTTCACCAGTCTTCAGTGTCACATGATCCTTCTGAAATCATTATGCTGATTTCGTGCTCATAAAAAATTTCTTCTTATTATAAATGTTAAAAAACAGTTGTGCTTAATATTTTGTGGAAACCTTGGAAAGTTCAAATGACTATTTATTTGAAACTTTTGTAATCTTTATTTTAGTATGAATTTTTTTTGTCTTTACTGTCAATTTTGATCAATTAATCAATGAAAGTATAATTTTTTGATCAATTAGATGAATAAAAGTATAAATTTCTTGAAAACAAAAATCATATAGATCCTAAACTGTTGAACAGTAGTGTATTTTTCAATCTGACGTCACTTCTATGAGGAAAAAAAAAAGACAAATCAGAGCGACCACTGTAATTAAAGGGGTCATATGATGCAATTTCAAATTTTCCTTTCTCTTTGGAGTGTTACAAGCTGTTCGTGCATAGATAAGATCCCTGAAGTTGCAAAGACTAAAGTCTCAAACCCAAAGAGATATTCTTTATAAAAGTTAAGACTTGTCCACGCCCTCCTTCAGCTCAGGCTAAGCCGGGGCTTTCGCTCACGCTAGGACGCTGTGTGTTTTGTTGTGAAAGCGAAATTACTTTGTTTGGCCTTCCAAAAGAGGACACAACTAGAAATCAGTGGTTAAGTTGTATTTACAACACTGTTCCAGAAACCCAACCCAAATATTCAGAAGTGTGCAGCGCATTTTATGGGGGACTGTTTCCTGAACCTGGAAGAGTAGCCTACAATGCGTCTGTGCACAAAGGCTGTTTCTATAAAGTGGGGCAGTTCCAACTTTGCAAGGACAGTCTGGCGCTTCTGACTCACAGCCTGTAAGTACGTTTTTTATATTTAAAGAATTTGCCACTGACGATTCAAACGCGAGTTTTGAGCAGTGTAGAGTAGCGCTTGTTGTTTGTCGTTTCTCCAATCACAAATGCAGACATGGTTTTATGTTTACACGGCACGATACGCAACGCAACGTGTAAAAAGACAGTATAAGTCATTATAATCAGTAATTATGTCCCCACTGGATGCAACAAATGCCTCGTTTGTAATGGGTTTTATTGGTGTTGTCTCGTCACTCCGGCCTGGGACATGGCATCACAGTATGGTAGGGGCGTAACATTTCCGTCACACGCTTGAGGAATTCAGCCAATCACAACGCACTGGATAGCTGGCCAATCAGCGTACACCTCGCTTTTCAGACCGATGAGCTTTGTAAAAAATCGAGCGTTTCAGAAAGGTGGGGCATAGAGGAGAAACAAAGAAAGAAGGCGTAACTTTTATTCTCGCTGTAGTATTGTTGCTGCCGTCATGTCTTGAAGACGCTGTGTTTCGTTGTGAAAGCGAAACTACTTTGTTTGGCCTTCCAAAAGAGGACGATATTTGCTTCGTCATGCCTGGAGCTGATCCGTGCTAGGAAATAGTTGGAGCTGAGGAAATACATCAACTTTGCACTGTCAATCGCCGGATCGGCTTTCACCGTGGACGAAGCGGAGTCCAGCCCGGGGTCGTCACATGTGGTTGCCGCAAGCCCCAATCAGAGCACACCTCGCTTTTCAGACCGATGAGCTTTGTAAAAAATCGACGCATTTCAGAAAGGCAGGGCATAGAGGAGAAACAATAATGTACAGTATGTGGAATATAATGTGTTTTTTGAACCTTAAACCGCATACACACATTGCATTACACCAAATACACAACATAATGTTCTTTTTAGCAACTTCATATGACCCCTTTAAATACTGTCAAGTTTGATTTCTGCAGAAAGATATTTCTCTTCTACAAACCTTTAAATTCCATAATTCACTGTACATTATCTGAACATTCTAATTAAGCACAAGTACATGCTGAAATGTTTGAGATTTTACTCTGCTTCCTGTTACATTTGGATCTTTCATACCGGTGTTGATACCTACATGGTTCCATGCCACAACATGTCAAGTGCATGTCTTGTTTATTCCATCAGTCTCATGCCGTCTGAGTCAAAGATAAGATACTATCCTACTGGATCCACGTTAAACCACTCGGCTCCAGGAGGAGGAGGGTTAGAGGGAACACTGGGGCCAGGAACAAGTCCGTATCTGCTGGTGCCTTGGGATGACCTTTTTTCTCTTTGAAGCACAGACCAAGAATGCATAGTTTACAATGTGGGAAATTACCTAAGCCACAACGGAGTTTAAATTCACACTGATTTATACCTCGAGAATCAGATGGACCTTAAACTTGGACTTTGCATGACCAAAAACCTGCTTTCTCAACCATTGGGTGTGTAGGCGGTGGTTCCAGCCGAATAAGTATTCGAATGGCATGGATTTCATTTGGAAATCGTGTTCATTTTCCTGAAAGCTAAACATTTTTTTTCACTTCTTCTCTTACCATAAGCCAGACTTATTTTGGGAAAATTGTTTTAAGAATGATTGAGACTGTACGCTGCTGCCAGCAGAGTGAGTTGGCTTTTATAAGAAGCAAATGAGTAAGGAAACATTTAGATTCCATTTCCCATGTACAAGCTTTCAAAATTCCAAAAGATTTTGGTCTCTGGCAGCTTTTCCCTGCTGCCCACAGGCCACACAGAAGGAAAGGAGTGAGCGGTATATATGATACTGTACATCCTGTGGCTTCCTCCAGAGGCCAATGCTTCAGCAAATCTGAGCAAATAGCCATCCATGTATTATTTTCTTAACACTATTTTCCCTGACATTTTGACCAGCAGGTTTATAGGCACGAATCAAACAGATCTGCAGGATGGAAATTCAGAGAGCCAGCAACCTAACATGGCAAGCCCCACATAAGGCTTAAAATTTCTTCTTACAAACGAAGAAAAGTGCACAGCAGACATTTCTGATTTTTCCCCTTACCTTTTTAGACAATCTTCTCTTTGAACGAACTTTGGTTTCTTCAGAGTTTTAGTCTAAAAGGAAAGGTTCTGTCATCATTTACTCACTCTCATATGACTTTCTTCTGTAGAACATAAAATTTTATGTTTTCATGACTGAACATCACTGTTTTCCATGCAATTACAATAAATTAATTTTCAAAAAGATTGCAAAAGCACGTTAGTGGTAAATATGCTATATTGTAACCAGAATGAATTTTCAGTTTAACTTTGTTATTCACAAAAACATTCTAGCTCTACTTGACTCATTCATCGAGAGTTGCAAGTTCGAGAGAGAAGTAGCTGTCTGGTTTGTGAACGAATCTTTCTTGTGAGTCACATCTTTTTAGTGAATCAATCGATCTGGTTAACAAGATTAGTGTGAGTGATTTATTCATGAATCAAACTGATTTGGTTCACAAGTTCAAATAACTGACTCAATGATTAACTTGCAGTAACGGGAGGGGAAGACTATTAGAGAATAAAGACTCACATTGCAGTCAGTTTCTAAACTGGAATTTAGCATATGAGCTTGTTGTGGACCACTTTTTTTATGGTCCTTTGCATCTTAAAGTTTGAAAGCTTCAGCCACCATTTCTTGTAATTGCACTGAAAAAGAGCAACCAAGATCCAATTATAAGAACATCATTCAGTTTTGACAGACTGATGACAGAATTTTTATTTTTGGAAAATATATTGCATTAATATATTGATTATATTCCATTTGTGGACCTTTTCACTCAAAAGATTATCAGTACTACCTGTAAGAACATTTTACCTGTATGAGACTGAGGTTAAGTACTTGCTCAAGGTTACTTGGTTATCCAAAGCAACTTGCTGGAAGGTACAATGAGAGCAGCAATGGGATCTCAGTGCCTCTGTGTTCTTGGGTTACAACAACTTGTACTTGGACTCAATGTTAGTAAGTTAGTAGTCCAGCTCCATCAGTAGGTAACCGCCATCCTTATCAAAGGCACAAAGAAGACAGCATAGAATTGTGTTGATACAGCACTGGCTTGAATCAGTTTGCCAAACTATCTGCGATACTGTGCAAGAAAGTATACGACAGAGTTACTGTCCATTGACATTCAGTACTTCAATGAATGGTGAAAGGAGCCGAATCATGCTGCAGTGCATGCAGTACTGTCTGTCCACCAGCGGTCGGAGGATTCCTCTGTTTGTTATCACTTGACCGACTGCATTTACACAGTCAACCCCCGCTGCTTATTTTGCTGGTCGCACAGTTTACTATAGCGCGTCTAGGCCCTGTCCTTGGAGCGTGTCCAGTAATGACTACTACTGTCGGCCCCCCTGTCTGTCTTTAACGCAGGACAACCTGCTGACACACCAACCGCCAATCTGTGGGAATTTTTTTTCTGGAAAGCAGCATATTACAGAGGCTCTGCAGCTGTGCATTTAACTGTAGTAATAAATGTGTTTCTAGGTATTATATTTAACATACATTTCTGTGCAGACCTCCTACAACGCTGAGCATTCTGAAAGACTAGTTGAATGCTTTTTGATTTGCTTGATAAAGGCTTGAAGAGTGCTAACTGACCCTTTGCTAAGCTCCGCCCCTCTTGGTTCCTGTTGCTAATGCTTCTCACAATCAACTGAATGGAAAGAAGCCTCATCTTGCAGCAATTACAATTTATAACATTAGTGTAAGAAAAAAATATAATTTTTTTTAATGTAAAAATAGAGAAAAAAAAGTATGCACAATTAAATATCTAATGGCAATCAATCAATCAATCAATCAATCAATCTAATATCAACCAATATGGTCCAGAACATTTTGTGCATCTCTAAATGCCTGTTCTATGAGCTGAATCTAAACCTAAATAGAAAGAATGCAGCATTACAAATCCTTAAAAAAAATTTTTTTTGTATCAAGCAACTAAAAAAAAAGAGCTTGCACATTCTTTTTGTACTGTAAATGATGAAGGAGTGTTATAAAGTGAATATTGTCTTTATTTATCCTCCGTAGATGTCTGGAAGACTTCAGACGTTCTCTTCCTGTCATGCTTCACTGGGCTGCGGGTCTGGCTCAGGATTGTGTGTGGGTAGAGGTTCACACCCTGCTTTCATTAACGACAGTCCAGATGTGTCTGTTCACCTGACACTACATTTCACCACATGCTGCCTGAGCCCAAGCCAGATACCCTGTATATATATATAAATATATATAAATATATAGTAGGGGTGTAACGGTACACAAACATGACGGTTCAGTACGTACCTCAGTTTTGACGTCACAGTTCACTATGGTTTCGGTACAACAGGGGGAAAAAACTAAACATAAAATCACTTTATTAAATATTTAACAGTAGTTTACTGAACAAATTACTCTTTCTTTAAATAAATTTAATTATAATTAAAAATGTCTTATGGATACAAATCTACCTCAGATTCTGCTCTAAACTATAGGGAGGGTTACAACTGACAACAGAGCCCAAAATTAAATTAAATTACAATTACTATTTATTTTTATATAATAATCAACACTCAAATAAAAAAAATTGTATGCAAACATGTAAATAATGCACATAATGCAGTTTTTTAAATAACTTCTAAATTATACATTTTCTATTTGTTGGTGAAATATAATCATTTACACAGTGGCCGTCATAGCTTGTTTCATAACAGACTTATTTAAACATAAATTAAATAAGACATCACTAACATGATGTGTTAACATCACTGCGTCTTTCCGCAGTTGAAACACTGATTGAGCGATTACATGCGGCATGAGATGCTCATTCATGTTTATTTTGCGTTGAAACTAGTAGTAAAGAGGAAGGGATGATCGCGCTCACTGCCGTTTGAACTGAGGCGCCTATACAGTGATCTATCACGCTACATCAAAGAGTGTCAAAACGGCATTTATTGTTTGAATCCCCCCCCCAAAAAAATTTTTTTTGACATAATTTGAAAGATGAGACTTTGTTTCTTATCAAAAGTAACAATATATAAATCTGGAAGTTTCCAATGATGTTACGCTCAAGCAAGCAGTGGTTAAACCAACACTGTATTTGTTCGGTACACATGCGTACCGAACCGAAAGACCCTTCATGAAAATTTTATACCCCTAATATATAGATACCCTGATCTTTCATTCACAGTAAAGGGGCCACCAAAACACCTGTGAGGGAGCGAGACTCCACAGCTTTTGAATCCACACTTGGAAACATAAAGGACTGAATTATCTCCGAATTTGAAGTTAGGACTAAACTGTGCATGCTGGGAATGGCACGCTGTTAAAAAAAGGAGAAAAAATAAGGCAGAGACGAATAGGGATCGAGAAGGGAGTGGGCTAATCCCCTGAAGCATCCATATATTGCTCCTTACTTCTCTCCCACTGCTTGTAAACGGCTGGAATGTAACATGTTGTTTTTGGACCCAGTGTGTGTAGATGTCTCCAGTATGGAGAGATTTATGTGCGCAGACGTTGCCTAAAGCTCCCTTTTTTTGACTTTTAACAAGGGGCTTTGAAGCAAGGATAGAGCCTTTCAGCATTAAAGTAATATCAGAGGCACATTCTTTCATTTCTTAGTCAGTTATGCATTGTATCTTTGTGTGGCGGCTGTATCTTTGTCAACGCGTTATGTCTGGCAGATACAACATCTGAGAAATGGGTCAAAATGAGTTTGTCTTTGCCCTTGTAATAGTCAATCTTCTCTCGCGCGAAGTTTGCGATGCATAAGAGCGCATTTTAAAAGAAGCAGTACTTTCATTGCACTTTAAATATTCCTCAGAACTCTGATGTTAACAGTATACATATAGTATTCTTTATTTTCAAGCACACTAATGTTCGAAATACACCAGACATTTTTAACATCAAACTGTCGAAAAGTAAAAAGACTAAAACCCATGTGACCGAACTCAAGCAAACTCAAAAAAGGAAAAGTGCACTGGACTTCCTCTTTCCAGTCTCGTTCCGTATGTAGGGCACAACTTCTCTGGCTTTTACTTTCTTTAATGAGTATGGAAGGGAATGGAGCTACTTCTTCAACTTCTTGATCGGAATCTCATGTTTTTCAAGTAGACTTTACGCCACAATCAAATGCCTGTGGACTCTCCGAAAAAACTAAATCAAGACATCCCCCTGCTTTCACTTACCATATCTAATCTTTAAATCCCCTTTTGGGGCTGGTCAGTTCCCCATGTGAAATTTAAGATGAGAAGAGCAGAGGGATCTTGGAAAGCCATTTACTTAACCGTTTATAAAAGCCACATGAAGGAAACTTTGCACAAATCCACTTAACCGCTTGTGAAAGAGCTTGTTTCTACATGGACAGAACAAGCAGCATGACTGGAAGCGAACAAAATGGAAAGAAAAATGAAGCAAACTATCCACCGACAGCAATAAAATTATCTTTTAGTTTTTCTTGCCAAGGTAGGATCGAGGCTAGGTGCTTTTACACCTTTTGGGAAGCCGAAATGAAAGTATTTCCCACTCTAAAATGGTATCAATCTTCTGGAAAGACTGCAATCTGTTCCTGATAGTGAGCGGTCATACATCTGATAGGAAGAAAAATTTAGACTCAGTCAATAGGCCTTCCTGTAAGCTGCCTGTATGACTTCTCGGGTGTCGGGCAATGGTGGGGTCAGTATTGACTGAGGTAGTTTCAAAACCAATACAAAAGTAACTATTTGTTTCATGCACTAAATTTGTAGAGTTTGTGCTAGTTTACTATATGGTGGCCTTATCACATTGCCAATGGTCGTAACGCCAGTGGTTTTAAATATGTGATGACCACACATCATTGACTAAAGTTGGTTGCACACATGACGAGAAGCACCGCAGAGCAACTCAGGACAATTTTGTGCTCAAGTTCAAGGCGGCAGTCCAAAAAAGGGAATCTAATCACCATATAGGCCAAAGTTCACTTCAAGAATGTTAGGCTAAAAACAACTGAATATAAGTCATATAAATACTTTTTACAATACTTTTAAGGTGTTTTTTTTTTTTTTTTGCCATTTTGGAGAATTTGACAGAAAAAAAATGACATTTTGTGTACCACGGAAATAGAAGAGTCATATGTGCACAAAACTTTTAAGACATTACAAATCAGCAAATGTAAGACAAAAAAAAAACACCTAAAACACCTAAATAAATGTGACCTGCTCATGCTGTCCTGTCAGAGATCCCCTTTCTCTGGACCAGAAAACCCACTGCAGCGGAAGGGCCTCATTTAGAGAAACAGAAAGGCAAGGCAGAGGAAAAAAGAGAATAAATCCCTTTCTCAGGAAGATTAGTGGCTGTCCCTTTAGAGTGGGGCTGTGGATGGAGCAGCTTTTTAAGCCACATTTTTCTCTGCCAGTGGCTTGACCCCCGGTGCATTGCCTCTCTCCCCTGGGCTGCCCGCTGTACTGCTCTCTGCTCCTCCCACCCAGCCTCCCTACCCATTCTTCACTGTCTCTACGGAGACCTACTCAGGACGGATAAAGAAATACCTCTTCTTTTCTGACATGGTGCTGGAGACTAATCTAGAACAGCTCTGTGTTTTCACTAATGTAAAAAAAGGTGAACCTAGGCTGGAAAATCATGTCCGCCTACTTTTATCGAACCAGGAGCTAGTAATATCACAGATCAGGAGGCGGGATAACATCTTGAAAAAATATATCACTGTTTGCACAAAAAATATTAAGCAGCACAACAGTTTTCAACATAAATAATAATACAAAAAATTATGATTTGTGCACCAAATCAGCACATTAGTATGATTTAAGGATCACGTGACACTGAAGATTGGAGTTCAGCTTTGCCTAATAATTCTAATAATTTTTCACAATTATAATGTTTTTACTGTATTTTGGTCAAATAAATGCAGCCAAGCAAACTGACTTTGGTCAGGATCATGTCAGGACAAATTAAATTCGAGAACACAGGTTTAAAATTTGGCCTGAACTGGTGGGAAAGAATGTGTGCTGGTTGGAGGAATTTCTTTGCAGATTTTCCTTTGAAACACTGACACTGTAGGTATCATGTACCTACACCGAGCACACATTGTTTCGGGGTATTGAACAAAGGTTGGACCGAGCAGCTAATAAATCCTGCAGATCCCCTGTAATCACTAAACTGACCTCAATAAAACAAATTCTGCACCATAAAAGTCTGAGCAAGAGCTGTAAATAGACATAACAGTGAGACGAAACAAAAGGTATTGAATAGCTCAGAAATGCTTTAAATAAGTTGAGTCCTGCTCCTGGAGATCTATTGCCCTGCAGGATTTAGATCCTCTAACTCTACTCAAACACACTTGAACCAGCGAATCCAAGTCTTCAGATTCATTGGCAATTACAGGCAGGGTTTGAAATAAACCATGCAGAGAGGCAGATCTCCAGAGACGGGACTGAGTATGTGTGGGTGTCCTAATGTTTTTACACAAGAACTAAGAATTTCTTCAAATATTGCATTTGTTCAATTAACTACAGACTAATAATTTGTTCAAGAATTGGCCATCACTACTTATCTCTTGAACAAGTTAAGAAGAGCTAGGTTATATCACAATTTCCAGTGAACAAGGACTCAGTTTTCATTCGTATGGACACTATACTCTAAATACTATACAGATGTAATTATTATCCAACAGTCTACTGATATGCATTATCGGACAATGCATACATAAAAAATGTATGCATAATTAATGCACATATTTGTTGATTTATTCATGTTATATGGGTATGATGCAACGCAGAATTGCAGTGTCAACAATAACCAGAATGTATTATGAAAAAAGATTATCTTAATATTGAAGACGACTCAAAATAATCATTATCTTTACATTAATTTTGTCTGGCAGGCCAACAAACTCTATTGGTGTCACCCAACACTATTAAAGTATGTCATACAATGAAAAACTACATTACCATCTCAGCACAGACCCCGGCAGCCAAAAACCATGATGCTAACAAGCTCAGACAGCCATGATTAGTAATACATAACTTCTGGTCTCCAGTGGTAAGAACAAGGTCCTTCACTATCATTGAGGTTTGTATTCAAACACAGCCAAAAATTAATAAACAACACAACAAAATAAATTACTATTCCTTAAGTATTTCCTGTTATCATACTTTTTGAGTTTCTAAATATGCAAATGAACTCTTTTAACATTCATAATATCCCACAACATCATACACTGAAACAAAATATAACAGCCTTCCAAAGCCCAAGCACACCGATGCCCTATTTCTCCTTTTGTCTTAAACAATTTATGATCATTGCTTTCTTATGGCAGGCCACCAAACCCCTCATTAAACAGTAAGATGCCATAATATGAGCAGGTCATTAGCATTTCAAAGGTCTTTCACCATCTTCATGTTTGTCAGATGGACAGCGCAGTCCACTGCTCTCCCTGAAGCTTTTTATAACATTTATACTCTGGAGGTAAGAACAAGGTCTTTCAACCTAGTTAGAGAAGGGTTTTCATCACACATTCACTGACATCTTTTAAACATGTACAGCCTCTCGTCCATTCTGTTCACTCTTTCCTTTGCATCTTTGAGTCAACAAGTGATACATGAGCAAACCGGTCCGATATGCAATACATTTCTATACATACCTCAGATGACAATCTAGGCTACAGCGTATATATAATATTTGAAGAGTTAATTTGCAAAAACCGATAACTTTTATTTTATTTTTTCAGAAATCACGTTTTTTTTATTGCGCATTCCAAGTAATATCAATCAAACTGCAGTTGGGTTGTTTTGATTAAGTAATAACTTAAACAAATACAGGTAATTTACAAAATTAAAGTTAATTTGAAAGTGTTTTTTTACACATTAAAAGTTTGTTTTATAGCAAAAGCAAATAACTCCACATTTCTCCACATTAATCTTTGTAATCTCCTCGGATGACAACGTAGATGCTTGACAAACGTTGTTGTTGTTGTTGTGATCATAAACTGTATGGATGTGATTACACGCAATACACAGAGCTTTTCCCTCACCATTGTAACACGCTGCTTTTGCAAGGTTCCGTGAAAACGTTTCAGCTTTTATTTTCCTTTTTCGCCCTGAAGAAGATATCACAGGTTCATCAAGAGAACATTTTTTTTTAAAGTGGCGTTTATCGGTTTTTGCTAATGAACCTTTTCATTTATTATATTATATTAAATTATATTTATATATAAAAGATAAAGAGAAATAGAAAAATATTAACAATGATAAATGCCCAAAACTAAAATTAAAAATATGAATAATATTATAATAGTTTATAAACAGTACTAAAATAACACTGTTCTAAACAGGTTCTCATCAGATTCTCAACACTGTTCTAAACTACAGCCCAATGCTGTAGTTTCAGCATCTAGCACCAGGGGCTAAATGAGCCGTGCTAACGATCTAAACCTGTTTGTGGCGCTTTCAAAAAAAAAAAATTTTTTTTTGTTTGAGTTGTCCAACCAGGAGTGCATTTCCCAAAAGCATCCTTAGCTAACTATGGTTGCAAGGTCCATTGAATTCTATTGGTAATGACAGAACTTGCAACCATAGTTGCTTTTGGGAAACGCACCCATGGTTGGACAACTCAAACAAAAAAAAATTATTTTTTTTTGAAAGCGCCACAAACACTTCGCAAGTCAAACTACAAATGGCCTTTGGGTTTACACAATAAACTGGGATAGGAAAGAAAGTAATTAAAAGGTGCATAGCTTTGTTTTTTTAACTAATGTAGTGAGCCATTTTACACTTGAGATTACTGTACCTCGGGATGCTGTGGTCGATGAGGGCTTTTTGGGAAGGTCTGAGAAACTGCTGCCATCCAGGCCTGACCCCTTGCATTCCTTCTTTTCTGTGGTGGTGGGACTCGTGGTCTCCATGATGAGCCTGAAAGAGAAAAACAACAACTGATTTTTAGCGTTACGTGAGCTTTAATCATGTCAGTCACACAAACAGATGACCTGAAACATGCGGCAGTAGGTAGCAGACGAAAAGAGGTGTCGCAACTGGACTCCAAAGTCTTAAAAATGCATGAAATCTTCCAAATGGCAATCAGTGGGTGTGACTGAAATGTATCCATTAAATAAACTACAATTCAAAAGAAAAATCCTTTACTTCCCTCTGCCATGTCTCATGACTTGTCTGTTTATTTTGAGAGCTTAGAGGAGCCGTTGTAGAAATGCCATGTTACCAGAAGAGACAAAGCAGAGAGCGTGCGGAGAACCTCCTCTGCTCTGTCAGAGCGCTCAAGTGCCTGTGCTGAAGGCAGATGACTTGGCAGCACGCCGCTTGTTTAACTTTGTGTAACCTACAAGATTATCCTTGGTTCAGAGCAAACAGCGAGTGGTTTAGGATTGAAAAGAGGTCCGAATTGAGGCCATTCAGTCTCTGATTGTGGCTACCCATGTTGTTTGTTCTTCAGCAAATGAACAAGTATGTTTAATATGCTTTGCAAAGCATGATGCAAGAAGAATTAGCTTAAACAAATAGGGCAACAATCATTTTCACATCAGCACTCGTATAATGTAACACTTAAAATGTAGTTAAACAACTAAATGCTGAATAGACCGAAGAGCTGGGTGATTAATTACATTTTGTGTTCAATTATGATTTAGACTTTTAGTACAACGATTATGAAAACAAGATCATCGAGATAAAAGATTATTGTGCTGCATTCTGTTTTGCATTGATTCGATCCTCTATAATTGTTTAATAGTTTTAGTAGTGGAAATGCACTACTGTTGATCTTATTTAAAAAAAATATATATATAATTTATTCAAATTTATAGTTATTTATTTATTTGTTATTTTATTTTGATTCCTTTTATTCAATTTTTACATTTTTTTTGGTTTGTTTTTTAGTTGAATGAATGATCAAAGAAAGTTTTTTTTTTTTTTTTAAAGTTCAATAAATGCACATTGTTTCCGAAGTCAATGAGTAATCGGGATAAATCCTGATCTCAATATTGACAAAAATTATCACATTTTTGCCATAATCAACCAGCTATTTGGAAGCCCGTTCCCCCTCAAATGAAAAATCAAAATTGGAACACTGTGAGATAACATTTAAAATAAAAAATACATTCACAACTATATGAAATAAAGAACTCACACTGTCAAACACTTTATATTTTGCTTTTCAAAAAAAAAAAACTTCATTTTTCATACCACAAGCACCATTTAGGGAAATAATTGGCATATTGGTGTGCTACAAAAGGAAAATTATGCATGCAAACTAAATGATGCTTTACTTTTGACCTTCTAAATGTTGTTTCTACATGCTAATCCAAAATATAATTTTCTTATGTTCAGCATCCTATAAGAGTACCTGTGGCCACATTCATCAGCCATTTCTTGTGCCAGTCAAACATCCCTTTGCCAAGGTAAGCCGATTAGAGGTGGACTGTTGGAGTTGGCCAGCATCTGTCTCAGTGCTTGTTAGCCAAGAGGGTACATTTGCCATCCTGTCTCACTGACACCTCTTCACACTTTCCTTTGGAGATGTAACTAAACATTGTAGATGTCAAAGGATTCATTTATACATTAATAATGAGGCCTCCTAATGCTGCTTGTGAAGTCAGTGCTGTCATCAAATGTACACAGGCCAATTATAACAACTGGGACATTTCTATATGTCTCTTATGGAAAACACCTTCCAGGACTCAAGGTTTTTCTTGTTCCATATCATTACCGCGATTGTTAAAAGAGAATGTTAAATGAAATGAATCACTTTTGATGACATTAGTCAAACACAAACATGCTTTTACTGGCACTGGTCACCTTCATTTGCCAGTAACATCTATTACTGCAGCCAAATCTGCCTTGGAATCGACACACAGTAAAAATGACCTGTGAAAGATGATAATCAATTATTTCAATAACATGCACCATAACATTTCTTGTTACCGATATCTAGAGTGTAAATCCAATATAATATATAACTGATCCTATATATATTAAACAAACAAACCAACACTACCATTCAAAAGTTTGGAGTTGGTACAATTTTTTATGTTTCTGAAAGAAGTCTCTTATGTTCATCAAGGCTGCATTTATTTTATCAAAAGAACAGTAAAACTGTGTATTTTTACAAATTGTACAAATTTACAAATCACAATCTGTTTTCTATTTTAATATATTTAAAAAAATATATTTTCTTATGTAATATTTTTTACTATTATCAATGTTGAAAACAGCTGTGCTGCTTAATATGTAAACCACAATAATTTTTTCAGGATACTTTGATAAACAGAAAGTTAAGAAGAACAACATTTATTTGAAAATAAAATCTTTTGTAACATTATAAATGTTTTTACTGTCACTTTTGATCATTTTAATGAATCATTGCTGAATATGAATTTGAATGGTGTATATTAAGATATAAACACTTTCTGTATGCCAATGACATTAACATGTTTGGCTTGGAGCTTCATTCCTTTTCAACTGTGTTACGGCTTGCCTCACACAACACAATGGAATGCAAACTTCCTCTTATTTGAAGATCTCTCGAGTCTTCTTTGGCACCTTATCTTTTGCATTAAACAAAGAGGACATAAATCACCTCTGTGCAGTGTGAATTATATTCAAAAGAACTAATTTCTAGGTCAATACTAAGTGATTAGACAAGACTGTTTCTTTACACTTAATCTTAATTGTGTGTCGAGTGTCTGTTTGCATGTGGGAAGTGTCATCTTGTTATCCAGGGAACATGGACGGGTCAACGGGGTCAGGGAAGTTATTCTAAAATGGTTATCAATAATAAATTACTAATTGCTTTCTCTATATTATAATGGGATCACTTTGCTAATTACTCCCACTGAGCCATAATTACATCACTCATTACATCACTTTTGAGTGATGATTTTAATATACAGTAGCAGACATTTATAATCTTAAAAAAAGATTCCAATACTGTTCTTTTGAAAATTCTATCCCAAAAATCCTGAAAAAAGGTATCATGGTTTCCACAAAAATATTAAGCAGCACAACTATTTTCAACACTGATAATAAATGTTTCTTGAGCAGCAAATCAGCATATTAGAATGATTTCTGAAGGATCATGTGACACTGAAGGCTGAAGTCATGGCTGCTGAAAATTGGCTGCTTTATCACCACAGGAATAAATTACATTTTAAAATATATTCAAATACAAAACAGTTCTTTTAAATTGTAAGAATATTTCATAATATTACTGTTTTTACAGTAATTTTGATCAAATTAATTCAGTTTTGGTGAGCAGAAGAGACTTATTCCAAAAACATTAAAAAAATAATACAGACCAAAAACTTTTGAATGGTAGTGTATGTATGAAAATACATGTTATATTAGAACAATAACTGTGCTTTTATGTCTGAAATAGACCTTAATATCTTGCAGTATAAACTGTTAAACAGAGATAATGAGAGAGAAAACCCTGTGGCCCTTCTGAACAATCAAATGGATGCTGAAGGAACACCATGCACCGTCTTATACAGCTGAACATTTTCTATCAATTAGTGATGAGTGCAATTCTAGAAGCTCACGCTTCTGTTCAACACTCCGATAGCATCATAAGCTCTTAGCGGAAAAACAAACCAAAGGATAAATACATAAATAAACAGCTAAATTAAGATATAAACACTTTCTGTATGCCAATGACATTAACATGTTTGGCTTGGAGCTTCATTCCTTTTCAACTGTGTTACGGCTTGCCTCACACAACACAATGGAATGCAAACTTCCTCTTATTTGAAGATCTCTCGAGTCTTCTTTGGCACCTTATCTTTTGCATTAAACAAAGAGGACATAAATCACCTCTGTGCAGTGTGAATTATATTCAAAAGAACTAATTTCTAGGTCAATACTAAGTGATTAGACAAGACTGTTTCTTTACACTTAATCTTAATTGTGTGTTGAGTGTCTGTTTGCATGTGGGAAGTGTCATCTTGTTATCCAGGGAACATGGATAACATTACAAACATGAAGTGCATCTAATGTCATGAGGTCAACGGGGTCAGGGAAGTTATTCTAAAATGGTTATCAATAATATGGAATGCAAACTTCCTCTTATTTGAAGATCTCTCGAGTCTTCTTTGGCACCTTATCTTTTGCATTAAACAAAGAGGACATAAATCACCTCTGTGCAGTGTGAATTATATTCAAAAGAACTAATTTCTAGGTCAATACTAAGTGATTAGACAAGACTGTTTCTTTACACTTAATCTTAATTGTGTGTCGAGTGTCTGTTTGCATGTGGGAAGTGTCATCTTGTTATCCAGGGAACATGGACGGGTCAACGGGGTCAGGGAAGTTATTCTAAAATGGTTATCAATAATAAATTACTAATTGCTTTCTCTATATTATAATGGGATCACTTTGCTAATTACTCCCACTGAGCCATAATTACATCACTCATTACATCACTTTTGAGTGATGATTTTAATATACAGTAGCAGACATTTATAATCTTAAAAAAAGATTCCAATACTGTTCTTTTGAAAATTCTATCCCAAAAATCCTGAAAAAAGGTATCATGGTTTCCACAAAAATATTAAGCAGCACAACTATTTTCAACACTGATAATAAATGTTTCTTGAGCAGCAAATCAGCATATTAGAATGATTTCTGAAGGATCATGTGACACTGAAGGCTGAAGTCATGGCTGCTGAAAATTGGCTGCTTTATCACCACAGGAATAAATTACATTTTAAAATATATTCAAATACAAAACAGTTCTTTTAAATTGTAAGAATATTTCATAATATTACTGTTTTTACAGTAATTTTGATCAAATTAATTCAGTTTTGGTGAGCAGAAGAGACTTATTCCAAAAACATTAAAAAAATAATACAGACCAAAAACTTTTGAATGGTAGTGTATGTATGAAAATACATGTTATATTAGAACAATAACTGTGCTTTTATGTCTGAAATAGACCTTAATATCTTGCAGTATAAACTGTTAAAGTTGCTAAATTATTATGATTACATTAACACTTTTTTATTGTAAAAAGTTACAAAACATATCATACTACTCTAATGCAACATAAGAGGGTCACTGAACCACAATAGTGAAGAAAAAAAAATATTGGGAATACAGTTCAGTAAATTTTTACCTACAGTAGTCTTGGTCATTTAAAGTCAAAATGCTTCTTACAAACAATATTTCATGCCATTCTAAAACACACAATGAAGCCTTATCATTGAAATATGACACTAAATTTACTATTTTCACTATTTTTTAAATATGCTTGCAATCTTGCAACTGTTTGAATGCCAAGCAAAACATTTTCACATACAACATCTTCGTTTTTCTTAGATGTTGTTTACTGTTCATAAGTACGTATGAATGAGCTTGTTTTAACAACACTGCACAAACTCAATGACGCAATCAGAACATTTCACTATTGACCTTCATAACAACCTGATGCACTGATGAATACAAATGATCGTTGAAGTTTCAGAACAAAGCAGTAGAACTATAACATCCTCCTTTTAACACTGACAGACATGATGAGCTGGCAGGCAGATATATACCCCACTGACCAGCAAGGAAAATGTCTGAAAGA